>NC_062561.1:223860291-224160958 GCF_022837055.1 Prionailurus viverrinus | reverse complement strand
ATGTAGATGAGGCAACGCTTCGGTGCAAAGGAGTTTAATGTTTATTTATGTTCTTAGGAAAAACAACATGTCAGGCGCCTCTATTCCATCCTAGGAGGTGGGAACTAAACACCTAGGACTATATTAAATCCTTGAAGAGAGAGACAGGTTAGTACTGAAAGGAAAGTGAATGTAGAGACTGATGGCTGGTGGAGAAGCCCCTCCCTTCGAGGGACTCACATTGACAACTATCTAGGGTCAGTCAAGTGTGGCAGGGCGTAGAGAAAGGACTGTGGTTAGTCTGTCACCTTCTCCCTAACCACTATTACCACAACAAAGATAACCCACCTGGAACCATGAAGAACACAGGTACTGAATCAGTCATATATTTATGAGCCGCTTGCTTCTGCCTCGGGACAAGAGCCTTCCCTGGGCCCTGTCACATACATTGCCCCAGGGTCCCTATCAGTTTGTTCTAGTTAAGACCAAGATCCTTGCTTGGCAAACTGTGATCTGTTTTCTATCATCAGAAGTTATACTTTTAAAGTAATATTATCATAGCAAATGCATTGTTTCCTATGAAAAGTCTATAAAATACCCAGAAAATAATTATATAACTGGAAAAAAAACCTCCATAACCAGTCTGTGTGTTCAAGAAAAAGAGCATTTCTTATAGCTGTTTTCTTCAGGAAAACACAGAGCACTCTGACAGAAAAATGCCTGTTTCAAGAGAATCAAGACCTTCATGTAAAATTGTTATTATTACTTATTCTAACTGGAGGTGAAAGGTGGGATTAGTGGAATTTCAATTTTAGCATTCTCTCAAAAGCACCCGTGGTCAATCTTTAATAAGTACTCTTTGGCTTAGTGATATATTTTCTTAATCTGACTGTAAGTGATCATTTCTCCTTAGAATTTACTCTGACTTTCAAAATTGCTGCTTCTGACTCAGACAAAATATATAACTGAGAGAGAAAAAGATTAGAGATATACAAAGATCTCTCAATAACATAATAAATTTTAGAAGCCTAAAATTATTATAGCACTGTACAGGCATTATTTTCCCTTGTATAGAAAATTTTGAGGCTAAAAGCACTTTCACGATGTGCATCTAATGTATCTATCATTGTTTTGATGGATGAATCTAGGCACTACTCAGTACTCAGCACCATCAGTATGTGGCTGCTTGGAGAGGGCCCTTGTTAGGCAGGCTCAGTTCATCATATGTTGACATGGATTTGGGGAGACTCTTCAGTGACATCGTCGGGAGCACTGGTCCTTCAAATTAACATGTTTGATTTTTTTCAATATTAAATAAAGAAGTGATGGTTTATTCCTTATCTAAAAATATTATTTTCACAATTAAGATCTTTAAATTGGATTCTTGATCATCTTCAGGTTGGGAGTAAGTATGGGTGTCCTGACTCTAACTTACTAAATCCCACTAAAATTCTTTTTTCTCATACTCCTTTTCTTCCTCTGATGACCTTCTTGCATTTCTGACTGGGGGAAGTAAGAAAACTTGAGAGCTTTATTTGGAGTACTGGTTTTTAATTGTAATAGGAGTTTGAGGCCTGAGTGATCTTTTCCCCATCAGCAATCCAAAAGGTAGAATCTGGGCCTTTACTCTGGTTTAACTTCATAAAACAAATATGGTTTCTATTCTAATCATTAGCAAAACTATGCCATCCCATGATGTCTGATTCATTTAAGGTGATTGAGTCCCTTCCTTTATCTTTCATTATGTTGCTTTACCCCACCCCCTGTGGCCAGATAACATGACACTGATTGTTAATTTATGAGCATAATAGGTGTCATGGGTTGAACTGTGTTCTCCAAGTATTCATATGTTGAAGTCCTAACACACTATTATCTCAGAATGTGACCAGCTGGAAAGAGTCTTTATAGAGATGACACAGTAAGACATGGTCTTTAGGGTTGGCTCTAACCCAACATGACTACTGTCCTTGCAAAAGGGAGAAAATTGGAGGCAGACATGCACGTAGTGAGAATGCCACGTGATGGTGGAGGCAGAGACTACCTCAATGAATCTGCAATCCAATCAACACCAGACTGTTATCAACCACCAGAAGCTAGGGGAGAGGAATGAAACAAGTTCTTACTTACAGACCTCAGAAGGAATCCACCCTGGTAATACCCTGACTTCTAGAAAACTGTAGTCTCAGGAACTGTGAGACAAGAAGTTTCTGCCATTTAAGCCACTCACTTTATGGCATTTTGTTATGGTGGTCCTAGCAAATGAATTGCATTAGGTGATACAAATCCTTTATTTCCTTTATCCTTTAGCTGAACATGGAGACTTATAAAAATCAGGGATGCGTAATTGATGGTATTGTAAATATTAACCAGGCAACATACTGAAAAGCTCTGAGTCATTTTAACTTTAACTGGATGGATGGATGGATGGATGGATACATGGATGGATAGATAGATGGGCATATGGACAGATAGATGAGAGATAGATATTTTTGTTTCTTTTTTACCACCATTTCCAAATGGAGCCTTTCTAATCTCCATAGGGAATTAATGAGAACACCAAATAAGGTTGTCCATCAGGACAAGTGTTTGGCAAGATTGTGACCAGCAAACATAGCATCTACATGTATCATCTCTAATGGCCTGATATATTCCCTATCTGAATATCTCTCAATAATTAATCATCTTGAACAAGTTCCATTCTTAATATGGTAGGCTGAGTAAATTCAGAATTAACATAGCTGCAGTTTTAAATAAAAGGCATTATTATCCTAATGTTTTTAAATCGTCTTTGGCTCTGTAAGGACTCAAAGTCCTCATGATTCACTCTCAAGACAGCAGAATAGTGTTCTTTAAAAAAATAGCATCACACCTGGCTCAGAAGCATGCTAATATCCCAAGAATATTCAAGAATTACTAATACATTCTGCCAATCACAGAACAAAGGTTCTCCTCTTTTCTTATGTGAGATATTTTCTTTAAAATTTTTGAAGTTTATTTTTGAGAGACAGAGAGAGAGCATGAGCAAGAGAGGGGCAGACACAGAATCTGAAGCAGGCTCCAGGGTCTGAGCTCTCAGCACAGAGCCTGATGTAGGGTGCAAATTCACAAACCATGGGATCATATTGTGAGCCAAAGTCAGACACTTAACTGACTGAGCCACCCAGGCACCCCTTAAGTGAGACATTTTTATTCCTTCTTCCATTTCATCCAGCTCTGTGCTTACCAAACGAACTTCCCTCAAAACCTCAACTTTCTTCTGGGTCAGAACAATTGGCTCACATTATCTATGGGAATAACTTTTACGGAAACAGTGTGCCCTCAATTCTCTGGGCATGCAGGTGCACTCAGAACAAAACCAAACGGCAGAGCATTGGTATTTCTGTGTTACACTACAGCCGGTAATGGATGTTGACATTTTCTTCTACTAGATTTATGTCCCAGTTTTGTTCTGTGGCATACAGTTTACCATGTGCAAACACCTCTGGGCTTTGTCTATTTTCTGGCCACAAATAAAAAGGTACTTCAGGTATACATGTTCCTTTTATTTATGATGACCCAGATCAACAAAATCTAGTATAGGGGCACCTGGGTGGCTCAGTCGGTTAAGCGTCTGACTTCGGCTCAGGTCATGATCTCATGGTTCATGTGTTCGAGCCCCGCATCAGGCTCTATGCTGACAGCTCAGAGCCTAGAGCCTGCTTTGGATTCTGTGTCTCCCTCTCTCTCTGCCCCTCCTCTGTTCACGTTCGTTCTCTCTCTCTCTCAAAAATAAACATTAAAAAAAAAATTTAAAAAAAAAAAAAAAAAAAAAAAAAAAAAAAAAAAAAACAAAATCTAGTATGTAAGTGGGCTATCAGGTCTTGGTAATTCCTTTTAATTTTTGTTGTTTAGCCTCTCCCAGACGATGCTGCAAGAAATAGCGACAGTAGGGAAGTTTGTTGTATTATCTAACCTAACAAAAATACTTCTATCATTTCACTTTTAAGAGGTGTAGGTTTTAGTGGGCCCATTTTTCAAATTAAAAATATTTTGTTCTATTTCTTGCAAATGAGGAATTTTTACATCAAGATTTACATGGGATTTTATTAATCTTTTTCGTTTAGCTAATTGAAGTGATAAAGTACCTTATTTCCTGGTCTATCTAGGAAGGTCTTAAGAGAAATTTCAGTGTTCTAATTTTTAGAGTGAGGAAAGAGTTATGTAATGTTGCATTATTTTATAAAGCATCCTCTAAGGTACTTCAAAAATTGCCAGTGAATAATTGAATTGACTTTTTATTTTTTTTTAATTTTCTAGGATATTTTCCTCTGAACATATCTCAAGTCTCCAAAATGTATCACATTTACATATATAAGCCCATTAGTGTAAGTATATGAATATTCATATATGTACACATATATGCATGCATATATGTACGCATATAGGTATGCATATATGCACACACATATCTGCACATGTGTATAATATCCTTTTCTACATATTATAAATGTGTACAATATGTATATACCTAAATATATATAAATTAATGTATATAATAGGACTAGAATTCTTCATTTGGCAATCACCTGTAGGCAAATCCTTTTGAAAAAAATATTGTGTGCTACT
The DNA here is from genome assembly GCF_022837055.1 of Prionailurus viverrinus. Lineage (NCBI taxonomy): Eukaryota > Metazoa > Chordata > Mammalia > Carnivora > Felidae > Prionailurus > Prionailurus viverrinus. The sequence continues at coordinate 224,156,374 of NC_062561.1, read as the reverse complement.
TAGAAGCATAGGGTTAGAATCTGACAGCTTCTAACACTAGCTTTCGTAACTACTTGTTATGTAATCTTAGGCAATTTATTTAAGTTTTCTGAACATTTTTTGCCACGCTTATAATTAAGGAAACATATCTATGGCACATTGTTGTTGTGATGTTTAAATACAATGATGTTTACATAGTGACGAGTATGAGACCTTATACACAACAAATGCTGAAAAATGTTTTCACTTTCTTTTGAAATTGTATATTATGCATATTTAATACCAAAGGCACTTTATGAGGTAAGATCAAATAGACTAGAATATCTTAAAGATAGGATTTTTGTAGATACTTTTCTCAGTTTTGCCTTTGGTAGTTTATTTACTTATTTATGTAGATGTATATTTATTTATTTATAAAATATGTATAATAGGAAAATTACAATTGTCCTTTCCAACATCATAAAAGTCAAGCATGAAATTAATCATATCATATTTAAAGCATCACTTTGAACTCTGAGATGCCAATTAAATTTTAAAATGTTTCAAAATATTCAAACCTTTCTTGGTTTCAAGTTTCTATCATACCTATAGAAAAAAAGTTATGGTATATATAATCATTAAGATTTTAAAGTCAGTTATGATATTAATATTTTTTGAATTTGGAGATAATTCTTTGATATGTCCTTATACATTGTTATCTATATAAAGGGGAACATGTTGCCACTTGGAAACAGGATATGTTTACATGACTATTATTATTATGGTTATTTCATGAGAGAATTGCAATTTAGCATCTATTAAATGTTGTCTATGAATTTTCTAGAACTTCCATACCAAAATACCGAGGACCAGGTGGTTTAAACAACAGCAATCTATTTTTGTATAGTTCTAGAGGCCAGAAGTCAGAAATCAAGCTGTCAATAGGTTGTTTTTTTGTTTGTTTGTTTGTCTTTGTTTTGTTTTCCTCTGAGGCGTCTCTCCTTGGCTTGCATGCAACCTCCCTCTCGCTATGTCCTTACATGTTTGTCTATGTGCACATATATCTGGTGTCTCTTTCTGTCTGTATCCTAATCTCCTCTATTTATAGGGACACAAGATATATTAGATTAGGGCCCACTTTAATGAGTCCATTTTAACTTAATTACATCTTTAAGGATCCTGTCTCCAAACATGGTCACATGCTAGGGTACCAGGGTTAAAGCTTCAAGAGATGAAGTGAGGAGGGGACACAAATCAGTCCATAATACGTTGGCTTTTTTTTTTCGTTTTTGCTTGTTTTTTTTTTTTTAGTAGAGACAGTATCAATTCAACTTGGAATCTTCATTTTTTTAATGGAAAATGAGCAGAATGGTACTGTATTTATACAAATGTAAAATAATTTTACTTATCTCTGTATGTGAATATTCGTGGGCACCCACATAGATAAATATATAAAAACAAAATCCATAAAGTCACCGATCATCTAAACACATGTGCTTTCATGTACTTAAAAAATTGTCTTTAAACAAGTCAGAAAACATAATTTTATTATTTCAATATGGAGTTGGACCAGACTGCCAGTGACCCACACATAGTGTGATTTAAAATTATTTCAGACTCTGTTTAGTGCCAGGATATTCTTTCCTAGATATGGAGGTCCAGATAATCCCCAGCAGATAGGAGAGAGGGTATGACATAGAAATAAATGGATATTTGTGCTCCCACCCACCCCTATATTTATGAACAAACTGAGAGGAGACTCTCCCACATTAATTTTCAAGAACAGTTTATGTCGACGTATAATTGATATAAAAGGGAGGCTGGAAATACTTAATGTATAAAATTTGATGAAGTTTGGAGATATGCATAAACCTGTGAAATCATTACCACAGTCAGGGTGACACATGAGATCAGTTTAGATGTGAGGACACACATAGGCTAGAAATGAAGGGATACAGGGACTGCACACAAATGGTGAATAAGAGAGCAGGGGTAGCTAGCTATACGTACACCAGACAAAATAGACTTTAAGTCAAATGCTGTCACAGAGACAAAGAGAGTCTTTCCATAATGTTAAAAGTACTTCCTTCATTATTGAAAGCAGGATACAGAAATGAATAATTATCTGGTGGACCAAGGACTCAGACTTAATATAAACAACAACAACAACAAAAATTTGATGGATTGTTATGGAGCAGACCCTGAACATATGAAAACTTCCAGGGATCCTGATATTTGTCTTGGGCCTTTGGGCCTGGAGAAAAATCACTTTTGTTACCAGGGGGAGTCACTTTTTTGATTATACTTTGCTTTTTTTCTTAAGCTCCAGGAGAGTTTTGTTTAAAAATTGCATCCAGGTATAGGCTAAGTTCTGATCAGTGATGGAAGTGACTTGTGTCCAACTTTAGTGAAAAGTTGGTGTGAAGAAAAAGAGCACAATCTAGGAATCTATTAAAATATGGGTATTGACCCACAATGTGTTGAAGCAGTGCCGAAATAAGGTGTTCTGGCAGAAGAAACAAGCAAACACCTGGGTAGATGTTATGATTGTGCAAATATCATGCCGAAATTCTCAGAGATCCCTTTCAGAGAATTTAATTTAAAAAATGGCAATTGATTATGAGCTCTCAAATTTATTGTAATCTGGATACTAAAGTAAGTAAATAAATGTATATCTATATATCTATATCTATCTCTCTATCTCTCTCTCTATCTCTATCTCTATCTCTATCTCTATCTCTATACCAACAACCAAAACCTGGATAACTCCTAAACTGAAACTTAGAACAGCCTTTTTATAAGTGTTTTTCCACTATGATAATTAAAAAATAATATTTCCTTTGAGATGTACTTTTAATGTTTCCCCAATGAAAATAAAGGAACCATAAAAGAGAAAAGAATCTAGCACATGTAATTTTCCATATGAAATCTAAGGGCTAAGTGCATTTATATGCATATTGTGTACCAGAAATTTGTCTCTGTATCTGTCTCTCTTTCTGACACACACACACACACACACACACACACACACACACACTGTTAACTCAGAACACCTAATTTATACAGGTATCCTATGTTATCATCATCTCCTGAAAGTAAAAACACCAATAGGTACAGAGCCCAGCTTACAAGCCATCTCGATGGCCAGATCCTATTCTCATGTTTCAAAAATATCAAAATAGAAGGGGATAAAGAAACCCATCACTTGCAGCAAGTCTCTAACACTGAAAATCTAAAATATAAGCATATCTCAGAAATAGGACTAGTCCATGTTTACTAAAAATCTATTCCATTATTAAATTGGGAATAGTAAATATCACTTGATCATATTGAAACAAGGCACATTCACATTGCTTTACTTATAATAATCCTATGTCATTCATAGCTAAAATATGTGCAATTTGTTCTTATAGATATTTATATCAGTCACCAACTACTTGCTCAGCTGTCAGCTGTGTTAAAGAAAAATATATCATAAAGACTTCCTTAATTCAATTCTAAACCTTACTGTTTTCCTGAAAGTACTTGTTAGAGTACTGGGTTCCTGGGACAAATAGCCAATAAAAAATTTCTAGGTTTTGGAAGGATCAAAATACTATGTTATGTATCATAGTCTAAAGAGAAACGAGGGCTGTGACATTTTCTTCACTATTACAAATCTGTTGCCTTCCAATTATTATTCTAAGTCATTAAAAAGGTATTTCAGGCTTTGCTATTATGGTAGAATTGATTATCACCATTGTTTTGATGTCTCATGGACATGACTTCGGAAGTGTAACTATGGCCTTGAGATGTCTCTTCATTTCTATTTAGTCAATAGAGACCAAAGCCCTCAGACACATTCAGGGATCCAACACTCGATACTTCCAATGGGTTAGAAGCTCTATTACGAAGAAATAATCTTTTAGCTCCATTCCCTGCAGCATTTTGGGGTCCTGCTGCTTCATGAGATTTTCTCTAATGTAACCTTTCAAAGTCAGCCACAAAAGCTCTTATTCTAGATCATATTGGCATCTGACCTTTGTAAACTTACACACAAGAAGAAAATAGGAGAAAGGAAGATGCTGAAGGAGACACAGTTATCTATTTCAAAATGCAGCCATACCCACAAGCTATAGGGATATCGTGACCTATAAAGTTCAGAGCTGTGTTGATTCTTTCCCAAAATTACCCACAGCTATTATGGTTTTCTGCCATCACTAAAAATGTCATCGTTGAGATAACTGCTCCAGTTTGAGAAAGTAGACGATTTAACAAGTAACTGATATGTAAAAGATTAGGGGGAGGGGGAGTGTGATTCGATTACTGCCATTTCAAACTGCTAATAGGCCAGATGATAAGACATCTTATTCTCTCTGAGACTCTATCGTTATTCAGACACTTCTGATAGTGTTTTATTTGCATGTATTTCCTTTAGATACAATGTTTTTTTTTTCCTTCTTTTAAATTGGCTCTGAGATGGCCAATGTCCAATCTAATTATGTGATAATAAGTGTTAATGACAGTATTATCAGATGATAACTGGGCTTCATTAATGTGTCTCATTATGATTCTCAGTCCCTTGTGGAAGGTTGTGAAGAAAGGACCTTGGGTGTTCCAGATTATTTCTGAACATAACTGTTATAGATCCATAGCCAGGGGAAAAGAACATATCTGTGATATCCTAAAACTTTTTCTCTAAAAATTTCACTCTATACCTTCAACATAATGAAAAAAAAAAGTAGCTCAAAGTCCTGACTTGGCAAATAATGTGATAATGTGTAAGATCATCTGAACTGCAATTCTTGATATATTTTGGAAGGAGTAGATAGGAGTCCATGTACAAAATAGCCAACAACTTGATTATCTATACTCAATTTTAAATTGTTTAGACAGAGGACACACATAGAGTGTTTGTAAATTTTTAACAGGGTTCAGCTCCACTAATATTAATACTCAAATGGATATTATCAAGTTATGATTCAATTCCACTTTAATTGTTGATTCATCCAGTTACTTCTTGTAGTTTCTATTTGAAATAAATGTGTGTGTGTGTGTGTGTGTGTGTGTGTGTGTGTTAGGTGTATTTTGGGTTGATAATTAAATAGCTGTAAACAAAATTGAGCTAAAACTTTTTTTACCTATGAAGAATAATCTGTCTTTAATCTATTTTTTTTAATTTTTTTTTTTAATTTTTTTTTAACGTTTTTATTTATTTTTGGGACAGAGAGAGACAGAGCATGAACGGGGTAGGGGCACAGAGAGAGGGAGACACAGAATCGGAAACAGGGTCCAGGCTCCGAGCCATTAGCCCAGAGCCTGACGCGGGGCTCGAACTCACGGACCGCGAGATCGTGACCTGGCTGAAGTCGGATGCTCAACCGACTGCACCACCCAGGCGCCCCTAATCTATTTTTTTAATATGGGTGAGATATATTTGGCCCACACTTTTAAAACTAAAGAGGTTTGAAAAATAAATCTTTGATAGGCAAACAGAATACTTTGTCCTGGGAAGAAATGAACCTTGTTGAAAAGTGAACGCAATTAAATCATCAAAGATATCACAAGGGCTCCACCTTAAACAAGATATTAAATGGAATGTGTCATTACATTTTAAAATTAGGGATTGGCTTGAAGTTTATATTTGTTTTTGTGAATGGATTTGGTTGTTTTCTTATATCTAATAAAATATTTAAATCAGTGTTGAACATTCTTAGGACACAGGGAACAATAGAAATCAAGACTCATATATGTTTCAATATTTAAAAGTTATCAATCATGTTAAGCCGGTAAATGAAGTTTGCTTTATGCACTCATTTTGACAAATGTGCCTTCTTCAGAAAGGCCAGGTTTAAATTAAGATTCCCAGATAGATCCTCAAAGTCCAGCACCAGAATATGGGGATATGGGGAGAGGTTGCCTCCTGCCATTGTCCCATAAAAGGCCTTAGTGCACACATTTGGGTAACTCAGTTGACTTATCCAAGCTTAGTCTACCATTGTGCCTCCTGCAAACAACTTCCCATTTCCCTAACGGCCTCTGTTCATACACAGAAAAAGCTGAAGTGCACCTGAAAAAGCTGAAGCAGAGAAATGGAGTCTTAGAGCCCTTTGAGGATGGAATTCTTGGTCTCTATGTACCACAGCATGAACTAAAAGGTAGGAGTAAAGTGGATGCTATCAGCTCCAACTAACACCATTGCCTGGGTCTTGTGAACTCCTTGACCTATAGGGAAGACCATGGCCCAAGGAGGGGCCCTCTGTAGCCCAGGGTCCAGAGCAGGCTATTCTCTGGCTCATGTTCATGGCATTACTTTTTAAAATATATACTATTGTTACTTTTTTCTTGCCATGGTGTGATTTCAATAATACTGCTATATTGGAAGTATAATGGACTATAGAACAGAGGGACCACTCTTCAGCATATATCCAAAGGGGAAAATGACTCTACTCATAAAAAGTATTTAAACCTAGAAGTCCCATCTCTATTCATGAAAGGACACTGAATTAATTCCATGATGAAAAAAAGTAAGTGTAGTGTAGTGGTCAGGAAAAAGACAAATAAAGACAGACAGCAATAAGCAAAGAAAGGAAGACATCAAACTCCCAGTAACCTTTTAGGAGGGAAATTAAAATTTCCATAGGAATCAGTAACTAAAGAATAGAAATTTTGAAATACAGTTAGAACAGGTGCATGTGAAATAACTAAAATTTGACAAAAAATATTTTCAATGAAAACAGGAACTCATAGGATACAAGGAAACTGTGTGTCCAATGACATTATTGATGGGACAAATGTCATTTCATTAGGCAAACTGATTAATACCAGTTCTTTAGCCTAAAGAGAGCTAGAGACTGATATCAGATGGCCCAGTGTAGCATTTATATTTCATTACTGGTCAATTATATAGTTTTCAGTTCAGATTATAGGTTCATTCACATCTGAGTAGATACATTTTATATATTTATAAATATATAAATACTGAACCAGAAAAATAAAACATCTTGCATCCAGTGCAGTTATTTACTATTTGGATCAGACGGTCATTGTATGTCAATTGCTATTGAGATTCTTCATGCAAGATTTGTTGTAATAAGGTCAATTGTACAGCTGAAAACAGTCTTAATGAATTATTTGTAGCTGTGTGTGCGTCCTGCTACTCCAACAATGCGCTACAGAAGTGAATATTGGGACTTCATATGGAAAATTACAGAAATGTAAGTTGCTAATTTTATATTCAATCAATTTCTAAATATTATATATTTAAATTTTTTTAATGTTTATTTATTTATTTATTTATTTATTTATTTTGAGAAATAGAGAGAGACAGACCATGAGCATGGAAGGGACACAGAAAGACAGAGAGAATCCGCAGCAGGCTCCAGGCTCTGAGCTGTCAGCACAGAGCCCGATGTGGGGCTTGAACCCATGAACTGTGAGATCATGACCTGAGGCAAAGTCGGACGCTCAACTGACCGAGCAACCCAGGTGCCCTTAAATATGATATATTTTAGATAAACCTTAACTCTCGGCCTGAGTAGAACATTTCTCCAATGCAAGAGAGATGACTTTATATCATTGTTTCCATGTACAAAAGAAAAATTTCTATGTTCTTGTTATCCAGATACTCTTAATTCCATATAAAATCTTTCTAGAAAAAAATAAAGAGAAATTAAGCTTAGACAATGACCATGTTTGGGGCTGAAGTCCTTTAAGACTCACTAGTCACTCCATAATTCTTTCTTCAAGAAAAATAAAATCTGTAATAAAAAGTAAATAAAGCTGAGATTTCCTATTGGTCTCAAGAAAGTCACACAGATATCATTATTCACCTTTTCCTAAAAGATATATTTTACTTATTACAAATATGTGAAATACACAATGCTTACCACTTTGTGGTGAGGTAATTAAAAAACTTATCTGCTTAATGTTTCAAGTTATTACTAAGGTAGAAACCCCCTTGAAAGATATCAAAAGATGTCCATGCTGCCCAGGATTTTGATTTGTGAAAAGTTATAAATGTGCAGAAAACATGTTTTACTTTTGCAGCAGATTAAAGGTTGTTGAGGCACTTGGGTGGCTCAGTCTGTTCAGTATCCAACTCTTGATTTTGGCTCAGGTTATGACCTCACCCCTCATGAGATTGAATCCTGCATCAGGCTCCATGCTTACAGCATGGGATTCTCTCTCTCCCTCTCTCTGCTTCTCCCCTGCTCGCTCTCTCTCTCTCTAAAAATAAATGAATAAACATTAAAAAAAATAAAGTTTGTGGGCAGAAACCAGGGTCACCTCCTCTCAAAGGGTGGGGCATCTATAATCCCTCACAGGTACGAGAAGGGAAAGTCACACACACACACACACACACACACACACACGGCTAAAGTCAGCATGTTAAAATTAATGTAATTATTTTGAGTGCAGAAATACGTGTTTTATTTTATTAGGTTTATTTATTTATTTTGAGAGAGAGAGAGAGAGAGAGAGAGAGAGAGAGAGAGAGAATCCCAAGCAGATTCTGCACTGAAAGCACAGAGCTAGACCCAGGAGATCATGACCTGACCCAAAATCAAGTCAGAAACGTAACTGACTAAGCCATCTAGGCATGCCAGAAATAGGTATTTTAATTAATTAATTATTTTTGATATCTTGGCTTCTTAAAATGTGTGTATTGTTAATTATTTAAAAGGAACAACAAAAAAAGACAAGCTACCTTTGCTTTTGGCAGGTAGCTCCTATAGCATCGATAAAGGCATGGGAAGTAAACACAGAGACTCTAAAACCCCATCAGATGGGGGTCAGGGAGCACAGGGTCATACTGTGGAGAGGTGGCTGGAGCTGTGAAAGTTGCAAGTACCCTTAGAGAGATGCTGCGTAATTCTCCTGTAGTCAACCAAACTCTCAGCCGCCTCATTCTGCCAATGAAGAAACTCCTCCTGGGGTTTCAAAATGACTTTACAGGTGGAGATGGTTCATCATGCTCTCCTTCTTGCCCCCTCCCCTGCCTCCCCCTCACCTCTGGGGGCAAGAAAGCACAGCTGGTGGAACTGAGAGCTCTGAGAGCCCATTCCCTCCCTTGCCTTGTGATGGAGAATGGTGTTCTGGCGGTGCCTTGTAGCTAGAACAAAACTACATCTAAAATTTGAGAGACTCTGGGGTGCCTGGGTGGCTCAGTCAGGTAAGCTTCCGACTTTGGCTCAGGTCATGATCTCCCGGTTCGTGAGTTTGAGCCCCACATTGGGCTTTCTGCTGTCAGCATGGAGACTGCTTCAGATACTCTGTCCTTGTCTCTTTGCCCCTCCCCCGCTTGTGTTCTCTACCCCCACCCCACCCTCTCTCCCTCTCAAAAATAAATAAATATTGAGGAAGACAAATATCATATGACTTCACTCATATGGGGACTTCAAGACACAAAACAGATGAACATAAGGGAAGGGAAGCAAAAACCATATGAAAACAAGGAAAGAGACAAAACATATGACTCTTAAATATGGAGAACAAACAGAGGGTTACTAGAGGGGTTGTGGGAAGGGGGTGGGCTAAATGGGTAAGGGGCATTAAGGAATCTACTTCTGAAATCATCACTGCATTATGTGTAACTAACTTGGATATAAAATAAAATAAAATAAATAAACAATAAAAAAATTTTAAATTTGAGGGATGATGGAAGTTGAGTGAGGAATCAACCAAATTCATTAGTTTCTCATGCCTTTCCCAAAACAGGTCAGATTAGTTAGAGAAAAAGCTATTTGAGGGAGTCCTCATTTTGTCTTTAAAAGGAAGATTGTTTAAACTAACAGTGAAAAGTTCTTATCTGACAGTGTTTTTGGATGTTATGATAGATGAAAATGGTTCCAGAAAGTTCATGAACTATCCACGGTCCTGACCATCTCTGTAAGAAGGAAAAATTGATTAATTAAAGGATGGCTGATCATAAGAACATATTTTGATGTCTGTGTGGAAGTTATTTTATGTGTTAGTAACTCTTTGTTAATGTGGGAGAATGCCTCTTTCTGACTTGACATTAAAGTGTCTATATTTCTATAAAAATGCTATGACCTTTAGCAGCATGATATGATTAAAGGTATTATAAAGTGATTTGGGTTAAAAAAAATGGGCTTTTCAGAGTTTTAGAACAGGTACCTGGTTCCAAAAGTCTATTTCCATATTTCAAGCACAAAATTAAAAACACTTAAGTCAGGTATAAGCCTTTCTTTGGGGAAAAAAAAAATAAACACATACAATCAGATATACTCACACATCTGATTTTCTATTCTTTTTTCTTTCAGAAATAAATAAATATTTCAAGATTAAAATTGTAGGCGGAATAAGACTTGTGTTAAGTATGAAAAAACTCAAAAGTGGTGCCATCAATTTGAAGTTCCTCATTATTCTGACAAAGCCAAAATATGATTACTGTTTTAAATCAGTATTTTAATTTTTAGCACTTAAAGGATAAAAAAGTCACATTCGTTCAACTGTCCTGGAAATGGGCAGTGCAATATAATCATTGAAAACATGCCAAGGATATAGACCAGGGGTTGGGTCATTAACACATTTTCCTGGGAATAAAAATTGAAAAGGATAGAAAACCAGCTTTTAAATGACTACTGCAGTCCCAATTTTTGAGCTGAGATGAAAGGAACTAAAATATAAACCTTATACTTGCTAAAAAGTATATATTATTTTCATATATATGGGAAATACATATGTGAATATATGCACATATGTGTATATGTATGTATACATGCAGATATAATGCCAGATTTGGTGTTCTCAATTTAAAAGAAAATTAAAAATGCAAGTTATAAACACAGACATTTTAGTATTTTGCTTTATAGGATTTTTCTGCTTGGAATGGTGAAATGTATTTTTGTAAGATCCATTTACTTAAAATATCATATTGCTTTTCATCATGGTAATTGTGCGGTTACCACAAAAACAAAACAGAGTCTCCAGTAATGGCTTATTTTAATCCTTTCAAAAGTTCAATTTTTATCCAAGGCAAAAATGGCCAGATTTGTTGGGGCTGCATCTTTCTAAATGTCTGAGTAGAAATAGTAAACTCAAGTCTATATTGGTGGCAGATCTCCACCCAAGTGGGAAAGAAGAAAGTATAGCAAAGGACAAATGGAACTAATTTCAGTCTTTCCTATGGGTGTAGTAAAATATTTGGTCTTTCTCAGAGAGGTCTGCCTTTGCCCTCAGCTCCTAAGGGTAAACTAGGTCAGAGTTCATAAGGAGTATTATATAATAGCTGAGCATTTCTTAAACCTCAGCAAGAATAATAATTAAAACTGAACCCACTTAAGTGGCCATCCAACATTAACTAGGGTTTCTTTCTCTCTTTCTTTCTCTCCTTTTCTTTCTTTCCTTCTTCCTTTCTTTCTTTCTTTTTTAATATTTACTTATTTTGAGAGAGAAAGACAAAGAGAGAGAGTAGCTGGGGGAGGAGCAGAGAGAGAGGGGGACACAGGATCCGAAGAAGGCTCCAGGCTCTGAGCTGTCAGCACAGATCCTGATGCGCGGCTCAAAGTCGAGAACTGCGAGATCATGACCTGACCCGAATTCAATCATGACCTGAGCCGAATTCTGAAGCTTAACCTACTGAACCACCCAGGCGCTTCCTACCTAAGGTTTCAATGTCCTCCTTTTCTTTTTTCTTTTTTTTTCTTTTTTTTTAATAATACAGATTTTCTTCACATTTTGGAAACGTGGTTTTAATTTCCATTGTTATCAGTTAAACAGCTTGAATATATTGACTCAATTATGCATCAGGAATTTCTACCACTTAAAACTTTGACATATTTTACTTTACATAATTTTACTAAGTAATCCAAAAAAAATACTAGTGTCAAGAATTTACATAATATCACATATTTTTGTCTGGTAACTGGTAGCAGATGATGGAATTGAACACCCTGTCATTTCTGCAAAGTTTTATTTTCTAGAACGGCTATACTGCACAGTAGTTAATATCTTGAAGAATAGAATTAACCTACCTGCATTTGAAAGTATGCTATTCCACTTTCTGGGAGGGGGGGGGGAATCTGAAGAAATTACTTAATTCGTGGGTTTAACTTTTTGCCATAATATCTTACACATTTTCTGTGAAGTGAGGTACACAAAGCTAACATATTAATGTTCTTAAAAGAGTGGCACTCTATAAATAAGTATTATTTTTATTATTATTTATTATTTAAATGTATATTATACAATTAATATTAAATATGAGTATCTGATATGGAAAATGGAAAAATAAACAAACACATAAAACAAAAGTCTTATTTTTACTTGAAATATGTTTGACTATTCCTAAAGTAAAGGACAGTGTTAAGCAATAAAGTATATTTTTGAATCCCAGATGGAGGCATGGCAAATAACTCTCACATTAAACAAATGGTCTGCCTGCACATTTCAAGAGTCAGTTTTTCAAACAATAATCTCTGTCTATTTTTCACTGGTCTGATTGTCAGGAATATTTTAGAGGGGGGCTTATCACAAGATATTCTATTATATTCTCCTTTTGTTTCCCTTCTCTATACAGCTAAGAGAGAGATCACTAGAAGGGAATAAAAAAGGAACTATGTCACAATAAAATAACATAAATCACATAAATATTTTAGGTAAAATATTTTAAAATATTATTTTAAATTTTCAGTCATAAATACAGGCATAGATTTATATTTTAGCATCAATACGTAATAAATGGCTATCACTGGGCAAGGAAATAGAGAAGCCTCAGGATCTATATCTGCTGGAGAAAACATAAGGTCATTGAAGAGATTAAATTATACAACCAATCTGTAGCACTTAAAATATTACTTGCTGCACAGAAATTGTTCAATGACTTTCTATAGTTATTATTACCATCACCACAAATGCTATTGTGAAATGCAGATGTGCTTTTTAAAAGAATAATAAATTAGATAGCTGTCATCAGTAGAAGTATCTTTCATTGAAATAAATTTTCCTTTTGACTGTGTAGTATAATTCAATCCCCACAAAATTCTTTATCTTTGTAATTAAAGAGAAGAAATGAAATTGAATTACAATAAATTAGTGGTTCCAATTATTTACCTATTTCTCTACTCATGTTCTTTGCCATAGATTTTATAGACCGTTTAGTAACCTAGAGTTTCAAGCAAATTCCCTTTTACTCAACTTTTGGATCAGTCATACAACTTGCTTTGGCCAATAATAGGGTAGCGTCTGATTCAGGAAGAGCATTCAAATGTGCTTGTGAATTTGGATGTGCCTACTGTGGCTTCTATAATCATCCTTAGAAAAGTATGCCCACCCTGGTTCCTAGTATACGGATAAGATACAAATATAACACTGTACTAGCCCTAGTTCATAGTATAAGATACATGTAACAATGTAAATTAATTATAAAAATAACTTATTTAAAAATTTTTAAGTAAAGAATAGGAAAACAATTATATATATAATATATGTTTATATATATATTATATATATTATGTATTATATACATATTATGTGATTATATTTATATATAATGATTATATAATATATATTATATGATTATATTTATATATATTTATATTTATATATATATGTATGATTTAAAAGATAAGATACACAGAATAAAACATCACTTGTCCAACTAGAGGCAGAAGAGCTGCTCCAACTTAACAGCAAACTTGTGAAAAATACATGTCCACTCTTTTATGCCATTGAGATTTTTAAATTACTTTCTTATGCAGTTTGACTAATAGAGTAGTTAACAATAGCATTTAACAGTTAACTTTCCATGTCATCTATCTATCTATCTATCTATCTCTCTATCTCTCTCTATATATATGTCTTCCGCATGCTGCCAATGCAAATCTTCACAAATGTAAATCTGTTTTTTAAAAAGGAAAGCAGGCATGACCCTGAAATTATAGCAGTAGCCTGACATTTATACCTCCAAACAAGGCATATTAATATTAAAATATAAATTTCCAAGAAAATTACAAATCACCTCTTCAATGTGCCAATCTTAAAATTTTACACACACACACACACAGACACGTGCACATACACATGCACACACACACACACACACCCACGGCATCTCCAAAGCCTATCTAAAGCAGTGACATTTATCAAAACACAAATAATCACTAAAGGAGATGTGGAAGAAGTTCTTGATTTTAATTATCTCCGCTGGAGACTGTTTGAAACATTTGTAGAATTACTGGCTTTAGTAGTAAAAACGGGGTAAATATGGAGATTCAATGAATAATGAAATTTCCCAAGGCAAGAGGTGGGAACCACATGCTTATTCATTCTTCTTTTTATATCACCTAACTTAAAAACATATATTTTGAGAAAAAAAGTGGTATTATATCAACATATATTGCTTACTGTCATTTTCTCTTCTAAATACATTCAGAGTCAAATTTCCACATCACCCTTTTAACATTTTATTTTCAAATATCTATATTTTGCTTTCCATTCTGAAGAAGGTAATTTATAAAATTTCCTAAGAAAATAGATGGCTATAATTTTTAAAAATATCAACTAAATTTGACATTCCCTAGAGGAAAAATATCAATTCTGGAAATATTAAACAGGACTAGAATTATTTAGATTCCTTAAAATTTGTAGTTTGAAACATACATGAGTGCCAAAAAGAAATTCTCCAGCTAACATGTTGCACCACTTGGCTGTCTGGTCTGCAAGATAAAATTACTGAGTTTCTTTAATAGGACCCTCACCTGAGGTAGTATGAAGATTCGGGTCAATCCATTCCCCAAGTTTCACTCAATTCTAATGTTTATATTCAGAAACATATATGGAAAAAGATGTCAGAGGCACTTTAGTAGGCTGAATAATGGACACCCCCGCCAAAATATATCCACCTCTTAATCCCAGGAAACTGTGAATATATTATGTTACATGGAACAAGGAATTAAGTTTGAAGATAAAATTAAGATTTTAGAAGCTCCTGGGTGGTTCAGTTGGTTAAATGACTAACCCTTGATTTCAGCTCAGGCATGGAGCCTGCTTGGGATTCTCTCTCTCTCCCTCTCTCTGGCCCTCCCCCACTCATGCTTATGTGTACTTTCTCTCTCAAAATAAATAAGTAAATGATTTTTAGGAGGAAAAAAAGGTTGCTAATCTACTAGCTTTAAAATAGGGAGATTTTCCTGGATTATCTGGATGGGTACAGTGTGTTCACAAGAGTTCTTAAAAGATGGAGGAGGGAGGCAGGAGGGTCAATATTAGAGCAATGCAATGTGAGAAAGAATTTGAACTCGCCATGCTGGCTTTCATGATGGAAGTGGGGCATGACCACTAGAATTCAGCCAGCCTCCAGGAGCTAGAAAAGGCAAGAAAAAGGATTCTGCCCTGGAGCCTCTAAAAGTAAATGTGGCTCTGTGGACATCAAGGTTTTAGCCAAGTGAGACCCACTTGGGACTTCTGAACTCCAGAGATGTAAAGGAATAAATCTGTGTTGTTTTAAACCATGGGTTGTAGTAATTTCTAAGAGCAGAAATAGAAAATTAATACTACATTGATCGAATGGAGATATCACCATGCACAGTATGATATAGCGAGTTGCTTATGTTTGGGTAGAGGAACCAGCACAGAGAAATCTCTGTGGCACAATCTTCCTGACATCTAATCTTCATAGCAGTAGAGAGTTTGACAAAATGGGAAAACCTTGTGGTATCATTGGAATTATTCTTGTCTTTAGGAAGATGTGGTGGCTTTTAATATCAAGGATCAGTGACATTTTAGCATTGTAACATAAAGTTTCTCCCTTAGGAGAGTAACACTAGGAGACTTAACATATTGATTAAATTCTAAGAGTTGGAATTGTTGACTTCCTAAGTACATTCTCAAGTAATCCTTATGTCATGTAATGTAGGAGATCAAAAGTGTACATATTATTTCATTGTTTTTAAGGAGAGAGGGGTGCCTGGGTGGCTCAGTAGGTTAAGCATCTGACTTTTGATTTCAGTTCAGGTCATGATCTCACAGTTCATGAGTTCAAACTATGCATCAGGCTCTGTGCTAACAGTATGGAGCCTGCTTGGGATTCTGTCTTTACCTCTCTCTCTGCCCTTCCCCCACTCATGCTTGCTCTCTCTCTTTCTCAAAATAAATAAATAAACTTAAAACAAAAGATAGTTATAAAAAAATAACACTTCTGGCTTTTCTAGGGTTCTGTTATTATTGTTGCTCTAAATTCCACATGAGTCATTGGAACTCACTGACTGTATACAAATGTGTTTGTATATGTATGTGGCTGTGTGTGTGTGTCAGTGGATGGGAGTACAGGTACAAACTGGCAGATTATAGCTAAAAGTAATAAATGACAGAATGGGAAGCAATTCCCCAGTGATGGAGAGATCAAATAAATACTGCCCAAGATGGAGTCTTGAAGGTGAGAGAAGGAGAAGAGAAGAATCTGCAGGTATGGGAGATCATTTCAAATCTGGTTGGGCCAAATCCCGCAGGAAGCGTGATGTGCTACAACCCTTGGATAATATTTAGGGGACCAAGACCATGGAGTTTGTCATTATTTTTTGTCTTCATCTTTAGAAGAAGAATTAACAGTCCATTACTGGCTTTCATGTTGGAGAGGGTACATGACTCATGGCATCCAGCAAGCTTCCAGAAGGTAGGTTTTCTGAGGACCTTCAAGTGGCATATTCCAACTTCAAGTGGAATCAATACCAGCTACATATTTTGTAAGGACCAGTTCAAAACAGCAATGTGTAAGTCTCTTTGTTAAATATATATAGATATTTAATTTATATAAATTTATATATATAAATTATATGAATATATACTATATATATTTTATATATATAAATTATATATAAATTAGATATAAAATATATATAAATTTATATAATTTAATTATATATATATGTGTATGTATATATATAGAATTTCACGACGGTGAGGGCAGGACACTAAAACCAGTGTAAGACTCTTCCAAGCATAGGATCCTATGCAGGGTCATATACCGATGAAGGTCACAAACTCATGAAGCTTTCCCTGACGGGAAATGTGTGTCGGATGGTCTAACGTGAGGCTGAGAAAGCTTGAAATAGCTGCCTCTCCTACCTCTATGATGTTCCTTTCCTTCCCCTGTGGCACCTGGGGAGAGAATCAGTGCACTCTGACACAACAACCTGAAGGTTGGAAGGTACTGAGAATGGTGTGTCCTTTCCTTTTCCCGGGGCACCTGGGGAGAGATTCTTACACACTAGCATTCTTACACACTAGCCTTGGGGTTGGAAGGTACTGAGAATGGAGAGGTGTCTGTTTCATTTTCTAAGGGTGTAACTATCGTGTGAAGTGGCTGTAACCCACAGCTGATTCTCTGGTATGGGAGCAAAAGCCAGATGTGGGTGAGTGGGGAGTCCCAGAGGGAAAGAATGGGTAGTGAGCCTGCAGTCGCTGGAGGACAAGTTGCCCATCCATCCCAGTTTTTGCATTACCTTCTCCCCCAGCATGCTTTCACAGATATCAACAGTGAAGACAGCAGAGAGGTGCCCAGACCCAGCTGACCTGCTCAGAATGCCATAAAGTAATGCCCAAGATCTTTTCCAACAGGAAGTGGAAAAGCAAAACAAGGGGGTGGATGTGTGGGGAGATGAATTTCATTGAGGGTTTATTGAACATAAATAAATTTTCTTTTTTTTTTAATGTTTATTTCTTTTTGAGAGGGAGGGGGCAGAAAGAGAGGGAGAGAGAGAATACCAAGCAGGTTCCACACCGCCAGCGCAGAGCTTGAACAGAGCTTGACCTCATCAACCGTGAGATCATGACCTGATCTGAAACCAAGAGTCTGGTGCTTAACCAACTGAGCCAATCAGGTGCCCCAGACATGAATAAATTTCAAAACTTAAACCAGAATTGTGCATGTAGTTAGACATGGAAACACTCAGGTTTTTGCCATTACAAAATAAAAGTGAAATACATTTGGTGAAAGAAAATTAAAATTGTATTTTTGAATACATGAAACTTATAAACCACAAAATTTGTATGTTTTTGCTGTGAAAAATATAAACAATCATAATTCTAATAAATTTATGAATTAAGTAAATACTATATATTTTTAGCTTGGTTAATTTGCTAAAATAAAATATCAAAGAGTAATCATGTTTGAAAAGGGAAAAAACTGAGTAAATGTATTTTCACATTTTCAGGTACAATATCTTATAATCATATACTGACTTACCATATACTACATATTTTAACAATATTTTTAACTTCTCAGTTGTGCTGATAAATGAAAGGTTATATAATCTGAATGGTGCAATCAGAAAATCCTCAAGCAACAGAACATAAAATGATGGGCGAGATTCAATAAATACCCCTCTTAAATCAATTCTTGTCATTTCAGGAAAGTAAGGACACAGCGAAACTGAAAACTAAAGTTGTGTGAAGATTCGATGCTTTATCTGCATTAGAGCGATCTCCCAGAAATCAAGGAATATGATATTTGTAGCTGCATAAGGAATGACTAATAGATACTGAGTTCATTCCAAGTGGGACAAATTGAAACCCAGAGTTCCTCACAAAGATGGGACCCTTGAGAAATTATTGCAAAGGTAAATAGAACACAGGCCTAATAAAACAAAAAAAGATACTGAAAAAAACCATGAGTGTCTTTATTTTCAGTGCTTCAGGACTTAAAATCACTCACAGAGGCTTGTAGAGAAATATATTCTCCTATAAGGACCTGGTGTCCCCCAGGTAAAAAATTTACATGAAAGGCTACTGATGTAGGACTTCTGGATGGATACAATGAAGAACCCGGCAGACCTTCTCCCCAGAGAAACAACTATTTATTATTTATTTGCATAAAATACACTAATTTAACTTTCTGAAGATTGACCTCACGGTATACAGCACAGAGAGAAACGTTATTAAAAAAATCTACTAAATATTGCTAAATATAGCCTGCCAGCCACAACCTGTTTCCTGTCCAGTTGCCCAGAGTATCCAACCTCTCCTCCAGAGACTCTAATATGGGTGGGAATAGTCAAGCAAAATGGGGCCCCACTCTCCCTTTCTTTCCAGTCTGACACTAGAGTCTTACTTTAGGAGAGACAATCGGCTGGCATCTCTTACCTCCTCTCATGCCATACCTCTGCCCCAGTCCCTGTTGTAGAAAAGCGATTCTGTGTTGGTGAGGCTAAAAGACAAATGGTCTTTTTCCTACCCAGGGCCTATTAGTAGAGGAGAAACTACATCCCCAAGCCCAGAAGGGCAAGACTCCTAGAGCCCTCATCATCCCTACCCCAGCTTGCTTTTAGGGAGCAGTTCTGACACTGAGAAGAACAACCTGAGGAGGTGAGTGTCTACTTTCCTCCATACCAAGGATGCCTGCACAATGAACAGGGCTTTCACTCCACGAGAAGTGACTCAGTGGGAAGAAGAGATCCACAGCTCTGCCAGAAGTGACTTTGTTTGGAACACAGCATGAAGAATGCTGGACCTGAGGACACTGTCAATAGCAGTGGAGGCCTTGGTGAAGGGTAGGTAGAAGGTAGCTTCATGATGGTGGCAAGAAGTGAAAGGAGAGAGTAGCCAGAAGTTCAACAGAGAACGAAGACAACCAAGGAAACGCAATGTTGGATAGTATTAAGGGAGCCCTCACCCCTGGGCTTTGGGGAAACTATGCATGGGACTGGTTGACAGCATTAACACGCAGGAAGCACCAAGCAGAGAAGGACAGAAGATAGACCCGAAAGCGTTTCCCACGTTATACACACATCACTAGGACCTCCAGCAGAACTGCTGATAACACACGATCTGAACCCAAAAACAGCTCTTAGAAAGCCAGACTTAAAAAATTAAATTCCACCCATCCCTGGCAGTCAGATTGTGCATGTTCAAGGTTCCACCTCAGGAGTAATCAGAGAGCAAGTCTCCAAGACAGAAGTCACCATGAGAACATGAAACAAAAAATATAAACTCTCTGGACAGAGGTGACATCTGCAAAGCCGCACAACCAACCAATGGTAATGACGAAAAATCTTAACTGGCTAAACATTTTCACCAACAGGGGCATATGCTAACCCTGTGGCGACACCCTAAGCAGCCAGATAAAAAGAGGGCAAAAGAATTATCTGAACAGAGACATCAGAGGCAGCACTAAGCAAGAGAAAAATACTTCCCAGAAATAGTTCGAACAGGTCACTTAAAAATAAATTTAAAAATTTAAAAAACTTAAAAAGCAACAACAACAGCATCAACCAAGAATGTTGGTTACCAGAAGTTGACTTTGGAAATGAGTGGGTGCCCTGCCAGGGGCTATAGAGCAAATGGGGTGTTTCTGTGTGATCTCAAGTGGTCAGAGTAGCCTCACTACTCACCCCACCCTACTCACAGCACTTTATTTAGTTCAGCAAGAGTCTATGTCCATGGAAACTATGAGGGTGGATTTGGCTGGGAAAAAAAAAAATGTAGGTAATGTCAATGTTTCCGTGTTGCTAAAAATGGCCTGATGACAACTTCCTAGAGGGAATGCTGGAAGAAAATAATTCTCAGCCAACAATTATCCACCCAAATAAATCAAGCTTGAGGGAAAAATTAAAATACTAAATAACAAGAGCAGAGAACCCAACACCGACCGACCTTTAGAGAAGGATTTTTTTTTTTACATGATACATTTCAGAAAGTAGGCCTAGATCCTACTGTGATGCGTCAGGATAGGTGAGATCAAAAATTGGCAAAATTGGTGGTGAATCCAAACAAGTGTTAAATCATAAACAAATACTTGATACTGGAGGTTTCGGGCAAGAAAGATGGAATTAAAATATACAACACAGTGCCATGTTAGACGAAAGACGGCCCAGAAGACATGAAATATTAATAATATTTTATATTGCTCACAAGGAGAACAGAAATGTATTATTATGGAATTTTTCAGCCAAGTGTATATGTCAAACTTTTCAATGTGAAATTGATCATTTAAAGTAGAATACTCAATTTCATCAGTAAAAAGTAAAAGGAAAATGAAAAATCAAAATTAAGGTAAAACTTCATCAGTATAACAAAGGAAGTTCAACTTTATAATAATACATCTATAGGAAATATAAGTTTTAGGCACATATAAAAACATAAGCTACGGAACATTTGAAAGGCCAACGATGTCACAATGGCTTCATTGTTTTAGCCATGTATCTTTGGTCTATGTCCAGGGTCATGAAACTAAATCAAAAAGGAGCTGAATTTAACAATAAGTGATGTGTCAGACATCAACCGAATTTTTTGTTTGCTATAGGCCCTGACAGCTATTACTCAGTTGCCTCTTTTTCAGTATTTCTTGAAGCTGGTTTTTTACTTTCACTTTAGTGAAAATTATACATTGATTTTGACTCTTTGAGAGATGAATTGCAATTAGTATTTGATGACTCACTGACCCCCTGTAAAGAATTCATTAAGCAGATGGTACAGGGAAACTTAGGGATAATTCAGTTCACATCGTTCCAATTTGCCACATCCTATTTTAAACCATGACCCACTTAAAGATGATTGAGAAATGTCTAACAGAGCCATTCACTTTCCTTATTTACTCTCTGAAGAATTTAAAATGACACAGAAAAAAGTGTGTGCGATTTTTCAATGGCCCTAAAAATTTCCATTGAAGATCACAGAGCCTAATCAAAAGAAATTTCTTTTATGAATGTGACTGCAATGGATACATTTTTCTCAGATGCCAGTCAATGCTAAGTGTCATCGTTATTTGGATGCTCTGATTTAAAGAAATTGTTTGGGACTTCACAAACTTTATCATATCTACTCAGAAGCAAAATAGTTTATAATTGAAAAACCTAAAATATGTTGACCCATATTACCATATAACAAACCAGGGCTTTTTGGGTTATGTTCTAATTACCCAGATTTTGAAATTGAATATTTGCTCACAGTGCTTTATTTTTTGCTGTTAAGCAAAACTAAAATGTGGAAAAAATCAATTTTCAGAATTAGTTTTAGTTTTCCCTACATAATACAGCCATACTGTAATTTTTTTTCATATGTAGCCAGAAGTCTTTGGGTATTTCTTCATTAACTTCTAAAATTCTCTTCTGTATACACTGCTAGAATATATGCAGTATATTGACAATAGAAGGCTTAAAAACAAAAGAAAAACAAAAAAGAAAACCAATATTGTTCTGGCTTAATTTCAATCTACAGAAAAGAAGAATGACAGTTCCAAAGACTTCTACTAGGCCCTTCTGGGTCCAGTGTGACAGTTTGATATGCTTGTTCACCAAATCTGCCTAGGGCCCAAAGGCATTTGTATACACCATTTTTGCTCTATCGGCAAATGTTTCA
Organism: Prionailurus viverrinus; assembly: GCF_022837055.1. Taxonomy (NCBI): domain Eukaryota; kingdom Metazoa; phylum Chordata; class Mammalia; order Carnivora; family Felidae; genus Prionailurus; species Prionailurus viverrinus. Next base: position 224,134,120 of record NC_062561.1, on the reverse strand, counting down.
AAAGATAGGCTCATTAATCCAAACCTGTAACTGCTGTCTTACAACCTGCTCCCGGAATCTGATTTGAAGTAGGTTACTGCAGGTTGTATTCACAACAAAAGGAAGGCATAACTTAATGTTCACCAATAACGGGAACTTTAAATAGAAGACAGCATAGGCCCTCTTTATTAGGAAGGAAAGGATCTACTGAAAATTTGACCGAATATGGCTTCAGCAGAAAGGAGTTTCTCTTAGCAAGAGAAGTCCACAGGATTAAGGCAGAACCAGCTTCTCTGTCTTTCCCTGATTTAAAATTTCAGCCTGTTGAATTTATCCCCGCTCATGCTGCTTCCTGGGTACCATAACCCGGGTACCATCGTGTATCACGTGCAGGCTCCAGCAACAAAAGGGTCAAAGGACAAGATGCTGTGGTTATTTACTGCCATGTAATGAATTAACTAAAATTTAATTGTTAAATATTATTTATTATTATCATTACTATTATTATAACAAATAATGGCTTATCTCTCAGGAAGCACAATCTGTGCTAAGCTCACCTGGAAAGATCTGCTGTTCTTGAAAACTGGAGGGTCAGCTGGAGACTAGCCTGGATGCTATCTCTTCCCTCTTCCTATTCTCCCCGCCCTTAATCCGGGTGACCCAACCACTCACCTCTTCTGCCTGGTAGAAAAAAAAAAAAAAAGCATGACGTGGTCATTGAGGTTTTTCAAGAGCTCAACTGCAGTAATTGCCAAGCGTACTAACAGTTAGAGCTAGATATCTCTTCTGTAGCTTTCTACTCCTAAAAGTTACCCCAAGCCCATCTCAGATTCCAAAGGAGACATACAAGAATCAAATACCTCGAAAAGCATAGTTCATTTGGGGCTATCATTTAATCATGGTATAGGTCAGCTGGCCCCTAACAATTCATATTTCTCCTCTATTTAAAATACATCCTCAGGGAAGCCTGGGTGGCTGGGTTGGTTAAGGTCAGGTCATGATCTCAGGCTTCATGGGTTTGAGCCCCGCATCTGGTTCTGCACTAACAGCTCGGAGCCTGCTTCGGATACTCTGTCTCCCTCTCTCTCTGCCCCTCCCTGCCCTCTCAAAAATAAAATACACTCTTCTTCCCCACTCCACTTCTGATAACCAGATGCCTCATTTCATCATGGAAGTCAGGTTTGAAAATTGGGCTTTCATCAGGTGCATTTGTCCAGAAGGATCTTCAGCTGCTGGAGAAGTCCATCTGAAGTCCTTTAAACTAAGTAGACAAGTTAACTCACACCCAAGCTCCTACGCAGTTTGCAACTTTGAGGCTAGAGCAAGGAAAGCAAGACACTTTCCCAAAGGGAGAAAATGAGAGGCACAGAGCAGGGACTTGTCACTTATAATTCTGAAATCCAATTGGGCCCATGTTGCCAGTTGCTTGATTAGGGCTCAGTTTTGCTCCAGGTTTCTGGAACACTCTGAGTCCTCTTTCCTTTTTCATAAAAAATCTTCCACTTTTTCAGCTTGTTTCTTGCCTGAGACATTTGAACACTTTGAAACCTCTTTATTCTGGGCTATTTTTTGTTAATTTTTTAAAGCTTATATAACTCCTTTATAAAATGATGTATCTCTTAGGCCTCAAATAATAATTTACTCCATTACATAAAAGCACCACAACATAACATCTCTTTTCAAGCCATGCCCGTCTACTTTGCACTGCAAATCACGGTGCCTTAGTGTAATGCCAGCAAGATTCTTAGGTAGCTATTATCTATGAGGGAGTGTCTAGGATGGATAACTTGAAGATTTTTTGAAAAGTTTATTTATTTATTTTAGAGAGAGAGTAAGACGGGAAGGGGCAGAGAGAGAGGAGGAGAGAGAATCCCAAGCAGTCTCTGTGCTTTCAGTGTGCAGCCTGACGTGGGGTTTGACATGGGGCTTGATCCCATGACCATGATATCATGATTTGAGCTAAAATCAAGAGTGGGACGTTTAACCGACTGAGCTGTCCAGGCACTTCAAAATATTTATAAGTCGTTTATTTTCTTGTTGAAAGTGTCTATGAGGCATCCGGTTGACATTTTCTGATTATCAACAAAGATTAAAAGGACCATGCTGTGACTTGAGGCTACTTCTAATGGCAGTGCCCTGGATTTAATATTGTCTTAGTGACATTTCTTACTGTGAGACTCTTTTGTCAAGAGAGACTGGGGATGGGAAACAAGTTTATTTGTGAACCCAGTAATCCCTGGCTTCCTCTTATTTCCCCTAAATTATGCTTTAAAAATGAATGCTTCCTTCCTGAGCTCAAAAGATTTTTTTTAGTATTTTTTTCTAGGTAGTGAAAAGAAGCCAGTGGGCACTTTCTACGTTCTGTCCAGAAAGTGTATGGCCCTACCCACCGGTTCCATATGACGACTTTTCTAGCTTCAACATTAATGCAGGCAGTGGTTTTGCTGATTATTCTGCACTTAACTCAGGTCCACTTAGTTAAGATCTGCACTAGCAATTTTATGTCTTTTCAGAATTTATTAGCTGTTTCCATGAGGCCTTCAGATCCCCGCTCACTACCCAGTTTCAAAAGCAGTGCCACAGAATGTTAGGTTTCTGATACAGAAGCATCTCCCTTCCAGGTATTGATTTCTATTGCGATTGTGTCTTCCAGTGAAATACACCATATTGACATTTGGTGAATTAAATAACAACCATCTCATAATTGTCCATGACTATGTAATATGGGCTGGGCTCATCTGGACAGTTATTCTTTTGTCTTGTCAGTGGTCACTTGTATGACTGCATTGTTCCTCCCGGTTGTAGGGAGGAACTCTTCCCATGTAATCTCAGGTCCTCTCCTTTTCCACCTAAGTGCTCTAATTACTTTCTCCATGGGGATCCTTCATCAGAGTTGGAGGACCTCTTACATCCCTAAAGCATGAAAACAGCACCTGACAGGCCTTCTTAAAGCTATACCAGCAACTGGTACAATATCATTTTCATCCCATTCCATTGGTTAATACAAATCCTGAGGTTAGCCCAACTTCAGGGAGAAGGAACTAAACAAAGCACAAATACCAGGACACATGGTTAATTTGGGTAAAAATTTCAGGCAACAACTAATCATAGGCAAACTCTAATAATCACCAGTTGTGGGAACTTTAACTATAATACGCTACCAATACATTGTAGTATGGAGGGATGCAATCTACGGAAAATCAAGTAACAATAGCTGAACTAAAATTTACCATATAAACAAGAAAGGGCCAAGGGAAAGAGTATGGGCTTGGTGTAGAGTCTCAATGGTGATTCATGGAACCTGTTTCTTTGTCTTCCCAGCAGGTGATTCTCAGCAGGTTGAACTTCATCTTCATTCTCACTACCTAACGATTCCCAAAAGGCCGATTGATCTTCATGTATCAAGTCTTTATGCTGCATGGAAAAGCTGTAAATGGGACAAAATGGTTCTGTGAGCCCAGTTGTTTCCATGAGAAGAACAAAGCTAGGAGATTTCTACTTCCTTTTTCACCAAGCAGAGTTATATCATAGGGCTACTCCCAGCAATATGGGAGATAATGCACGCTAGAAAAAATATTGACCATTTGGTATGCAAAACCTATAACCTAAGGGAAAGTAATTTTCAAAGATCAGGATTTGAGTGTGTGTTGGTTGCTCATTCTTAGCTCCTTCAGTAAAAGCATATAAAATAATTATAATACTGGTTGGAAATGATCAGTGTGCAAACAAAGATAGAAGGAAATACTGCTCTGGTAACAGGGCTCTGTCTATACCCTATTGTCTAAATTGCCTGTGTTTTCAGGAATTTGGGGTCCTATAATGTTGGAAAAATCAACTATTTCTGTACTCTAAGTAACAAAGAGAAACTATCATTTAGTGCCTTTTTCAAGAACGTGAAATGTTCTCAGACAGATAATGTGAGATAGCTCAATGACAAAGATCAGATATAATATATTGCATTCGCACCAGTAGCAATCTATTGGCCCTTATTCAAATCAGTTATATTCTTCTGTCGAGGCTCATGACCGTCAAGCTACAGAAGCTGCATTTCTCGGCCTCTCTTTTGGCCAGGTGTGCCACATGACTAAGTTCTTAGTAAAGGGATGTAAGTAGAAGACATATGGGCAACAGCAAATACATCTGAAGTATGATTGCCCATGAATTACTCTTTCTTTACCTTCCTCCCAAATGGAAATGGTGATGACCCCGTGAAATATAGCTTTGTGCTGAAGATAGCAAAGCCAATTTGATTCCTGGACTCCTTTATGGAGCATGGACTTCTTGGATTCATAATGTAAGTGGGGAATATACTTGTATTGTGTTCAGTCATGGAAATGGTGGGGTTTCTTAGCTTTAGCAACTTAGCCTTAGTTCCAGGTAATAAAAATTGGTGTACTGGAAGGCTTGCTGCCTGCCATCAAAACCTAAAACAATGTGAAATTGATATTGCAGTCAGGGTGAAGGTGGAATATTTATTTACAATGTCACCTCTGGTAACTGGAAGAGCAAAACAGTTTCCTAAAGAGACTACAGCTCTAAGAGAAGCTGTTGGAAGGAGCCAGAATGTGACCATGTGTTAGCTGTTTATTGCTGCATTTAGCTAGCTTATTTCAAGAATTAATGACCTAAAGCAAGAAGTAGACAATTTTCAAGCAGAGATTGAAGAGAATGGAAAGAGTTCAGAAAGGTGGGATCTGGCAGGGTTGGAAAAGCCAACTGCTTTATCATCCCAACAGTAGGAGATAACCCTGCTGCTCAAAGCCTTTCTGAACAGTGCCCATTAAGAATTCTCAGCCCAGCAAATGAATCTATAGATGATCTGTACCCATGATCAGATTAAGGGTATTGCTTTCCAAGTGAGCTTATTGTTTTATATGGTTTTATGTTTTCAATAGAGCCACCATTAAAATGAGCGCATGACGCTGGCTGAATAAGAAAACGACTCCATGTGAACAGGTTCAATACTTATTTCCAGAAAGTAGACTTGGATGTGGTTTCAAACACATGGAAATGGCTGGAAGCAATTAGACCAGAATCTTACTGAGCTTTTTAAAGCATTGTTTTACCAGGAAAATCATGTTTAGCCTTCAAAAACTCTCTAGTGCCCAAATCAGTAGGAGTAGAAGCAGGCTATAAAAGCTGCTGTGCTCCTGAGAAAAGCAATCTCTTTAATATCCATGCAGATGTGGCCAGGGTGGTGATACAGCAAGAACACATTTTTCAAAGGAAAAGCCAAGGGGCCCCAAGGACAGAGTGCAGGAAATTCTTCCCAATAAGCAGAAATGAGTTCTGAGAAGGAAATTTACTCTTCTCATAGGACAGGGAGTCTCTATACTTTTTACCTAACAAAATATTGCTGCTCTGGCTGCCTGGTCATTCTTCCCTTTTCTAAATGGGAGATTTTATAATTACAAAATATTTTACTCCAAGTAACTTACACAGGTGTTATGAATGATAGGTATTTGGTGAGAAGACGGTACCCAAATATCTTAGTATTGATCTGGATGCAATGACTGAATGGGATGATGGGGTGTCGTCCTAGTGAAGTGTATGATATCTTCTAACATTTCAAAGAGGGTTATATATGGATACTTGTGTGGCAGATTGTGAAAGAGACTGTTATGTATTCTTTTTAGTAATAACTACCTCTTCCCCTAAGGATTTAGCTGGCATGTGTCACCTAGGTGTGGATATTTTACTAAATTCCAGTTAATGGAATATGCACAGACATCACATCTTTTCACAAAAAAAAGTTGCTTGCTCTTCACATTCTCTTCTCCCCCTTCTGTTGGTTCTGTTAGATTGTATCTTTCATATGTGGCACATAGATAAATGACCCATCCCTCATGCTCCTCTTAAAATTTGATCAGCAATTCTCCCAATGCTTACTGGATTATATGCCCCCCCTTTATGAATCTGATTTGAGATGTGTGATTATCCTGACTGATGAAGTATGGTAGAAGTAAAGGTGTATGAACCCTTTATTAAAAAAAAAAAAAAAAGAAAAAGAGGAAAAGAAAAGAAGAGAAAAGAGAAAAGAAAAAAGAAAAGAGAAGAAGAGCCAAGAAGAGAAAAGAAAAAAGAAAAACAGAGCAAGAAGGAAAGAAAGAGAGAAACTGCCTTCATTTGCCATTGATTCTGTGTCTAGAGTTTCCATTTTTAGAACCTAACAATCATGCTGTGAGGAAGTTCACATCACATGGAGACACCATATATTCCTATTCTTTTCAACAGCCCTAGAGAAGTTCTCAGAGGACAATCTGTATCAATTGCTAGTTATTCAAGTAATTCAAGATGCTCACAAGTCAATGTTGGAATAAGAAAGGAATTTGAACCCTGTATGACCTTGAGAAGTAGAAATGCCTATTACTTTGGACTACTATCCTTCCTCTTGAACTTTAGGAGTAAGAAATAAGTGTTTATCTTATTGGAAACACTGGATTTTGAGATATCAAATACAGTGTTAGGCTATATAGTGAAGGCTGAAGCTTTCATAGCCTGACTGCTGCTGACAGGTTTGGGAAACAGTTTTGCCCATACACTAATCTATACCCCCATGCCTTACAATGATTATTTAATTAGTTAGCAACTACTCATTTGCAAATTAATTCATTCAACATATGTATTGACACCCTAGTATGTTCCACATAATGTTCTTGCTGCCAGGAAAACCACAGAAAACAAGTCAGATGTGATCGCTATCCTTGTATTACTTTCCTATTGCTGCTATAACAAATTCCCTTAAACTTAGTGGCTTAAATCAACACAACCTTATTGCCTTATAATTCTAACAGTTAGAATTCAAAATTCAAGATGTTGCCTGGGCTGGATTCCTTTTGGAGACTTAGAGAGTAATCCATTGCCTTGCCTTTTTTATCTTTTAGAAGCTGCCTGTATTGCTTGGCTCAAAATTACGTCACCCAATCTCTGGTTCTGTTTGTTGCTGCTTCTTCCTTTCTTCTTTTTTCTATCTTCTTTCTCCTTCCTCCTCTCCTCTCCTTCTTCTCCTCTTCCTCGTCCTCCTTCATCCTTCTTCTTTTTCTTCCTTCTTTATTTTCCTCCTCTGATCTGCTTCTCTCTTAGTAAAAACCTTTGTGATTACATCAGGCCCACCTGTATAATCCAAAATAATCTCTCCATTTCAAGATCTTTAACTCAATAATATCTACGATGTCCCTTTTACCACAAGAGTTATTCACAAGTTTCAGGGATTCAAACATGGACATTTTGGGGAACCCATTATTCAGGTTACATAGCCCCCATGGAATATACATTTTTTTAGAAATACTTATGCAATCTTTATTGGAAATTATGCTTTATAAACTTTGCATCATAACTGCCCTGACTTTTTTTTTATTAATGTTATTTTAGTCTATTTTAGTCTATTTTAGTCTATTTTAGTCTTCATTGAACAGTCTCACTAAATAATTTTTGGATGTATATTTTGGATAAAACTTGACATAGCCAAAGTAGTTTTCCATTCTGTATTCCTTCCTTTAAGAAGATTTTTATTTCATAAATAAATTAATACTTTGTCTTCCTGAGGTGTCTGGGTGGCTCAGTCAGTTAAGCATCTGACTCTTGATTTCAGCTCAGGTCATGATCTCACAGTTGGTGAGTTTGAGCCCCACATCAGGTTCTGCACCAACAGTGCAAAGCCTGCTAGGGATTTTCTCTCTCCCCCTCACTCTCTGCTCCTCCCCTGCTCTCCCCCTCTCTCTCAAATGAACAAACTTAAAAAAATACTTCACCTTCTGTAATGTAGATAGAATATTGAAAACAATTCATATGAAGAAAACATTATATAACTCTTAAGTATAGTTCTGTTTTTCTATGTGCTTAAAAATGTCATGGTAGAAGATAAAGGTAATTTTTACCAATTTTCTCAAGATAAAATGTAATTTATGAACCATGCTTTTCTGGCAAAAGAACATGTAAGGTATACTTGAATTTTCAGCACTGAAAGTGTACGGTAAACAGCAATGTTTATCTTGTTTCTCAGTGGGAACAAATATGGGGAACAAAGCATTTATATAGTATATTTGTGTAGAAGAGCATCTTTTTTTTTTCCTAAAGGACTTCAGTTTTGTATGGAATTCCAATAAAGTCAATGATAAAATCAGTAATAATTTTAAATAATTTTGATATGAGGGAAGAAATGATATGATATGATATGATATGATATGATATGATAGAGCAATTACCAAAAAAAAATCATGTAGCATTATCAAGATCCAGGATAAATCTTCTGAAATATAAAATCAATGGCTGAGTAGTTAATTTGTCATGGAGGGAGAAGCTCAACTGTCTCTCTACCCACCCTTTTTTTTCTCATTTAAATTAATGTAGGATATTTGATTCACTTTAATCTGTAATAATTAAGAAAAAAAAAGAGAAGCAAACAAAGCAAATCTCATTAGGCTTATTAGGCCAGCTATTTGTATTGATGCTTTATGGAACTGATTCAAAGTTAACTGGAAAACTAAAAATGAAGTGTTAATTTCTGAATGCTTTTTGATGGTGAGGAAATGGAACATTCAGAAATGAAGGAACAAGGTGGAGATTGTCAGGTGGGACCATTTCAAAGATGAAATGGACTTTGGCAATGAATTGTGGCAATAAACAGATAGAGAAAGTTGATTAAAAAAAGGTACTCATCTGTTACTGTAGTAGTATTTGTATAGATCCTTTCTTTATCTTCTTATATTGTGCTCCTTTACTAGCCCCAATCATATCATAATCTTCTTAATTATTATAACCTATTTTTACTAATGTTTCATTGTTTTGATCACATTCTAAATCACATTTTAGATTTAGTAGAATTATAAAAAAGTCGTCAACAATATTGTTATTGTTATCATTAAGAATATTATTATTAATGGATCAATTAAACACAAAGATAATTACCCTTGGGGGTTATAACCAGGTGTAAAAGACCATGTGTTCATTCCACATGGGCAATAGAACATCATTGTATCTTAAGAGGCAAGAGTCAAGTTGTCTCAATTTATAATATATTAAAAGTGGGACAAGGGGGTTTCTCAAAAGTGGAGCCACACATTTCTATTGTAATTTTCTTGTCTTGGTAAAATCATTATGAAGTAGAAATACTGTTCTTTATATTTCTTGTGCTTCTATGATAGAATTTACATCTGTTTTTTTTTTTCTTTACGAGTGTATCCAGCAAATCTCCTCTCAGAATGTTATTGAAGCGTGAAATCTCCATATACACATTCATTATTTTTAGCAATGACCCCTGTTAAAAGGAATGTGCTGAAGTATTTAGACCTTTAAAATATGATTATTATATAAAGGGTTTTTATCAAGCAAAATGTGTGAAAAAACATTGCAACTATTTATAATAAAACAAATTTGATTCTGTGCAAAATCGTACAATAAAGGCAAGGATTAATGTAAATCTTATTCTGTATTATCTACCAGGGATATTTTCCTAGCACCAATTAACCTGAAACTGTCAAATTCTGTTGAGTTGGTCTAAATTAGAAGATTGTAACTGGGCCATCCCTAATTTTAATTTATATTAAATATGATACTGCATATATTAAATATGATACATATTTCATACAAGTTTACTTGTATTTATGTGTGCTCACTATGGAGAAAATCAACAAAAATCTTAAAGTTTTTAGAAATATACATAATGTGAATGTTGGAGAAATATAGAACAAATAGCCTAGAAAAATCAGGAAATTAAAAAAGGGAAAGAAATTACATGTAGAAGAGGAAAGAAAGTATAAGACGGTTGACTATTTTTAACACAAACTCAGACTCTTACGCATGTTTACATTTTAATAAAGTGAGCTGTTGTCAAAGAGATGGGAATTGGTTTATAATTTTACTTCTTCCCTTTATAGTCCATTTACTTTTCCAAGTTAAAACCTTTTTTTTTTCAACGTTTATTTATTTTTGGGACAGAGAGAGACAGAGCATGAACAGGGGAGGGGCAGAGAGAGAGGGAGACACAGAATCGGAAACAGGCTCCAGGCTCTGAGCCATCAGCCCAGAGCCTGATGCGGGGCTCGAACTCACGGACCGTGAGATCGTGACCTGGGTGAAGCCGGATGCTTAACCGACTGCGCCACCCAGGTGCCCCATACTTTTCCAAGTTAAGTACAATTTTCTCTAATCAAATTACCACAGTTTATAGAACAGGTTTTCCCCTTATTATAGCAGGGTACTTTATTATTAAATTGGAGGATTTTTTTTTCCTAATTACCCATAAGAACCAGCTGTCCTTGGCAACAAACTCTTAATATATTATTTAAGTTACTTAAATCAAATGCTATCATAATAGCAAGAGGGAAATTAAGACAAATAGAACCCCTTTGAAATTTGGAAAATGCAGTTTCTCTTTCAGGAAAAGGTTTTTTTTCCTTTCAGGAAAAGGTTTTATCCATATTTAATTTCTTCTTCTCTCCTCCTCCTCCTCCTCCTTCTTCTAGCTATCATTTGTTAAATGAAGTTTATCTGTATCAGTCTCATTTAATAAAAAGGAAGATACAAGTATTTCTCTTTGAAAATGATTATAATGTAGCTAATGTCATTTGATAAAAAGACAAATACTCAATAGACACAAATTCTACTAAAATATGAAATGTATTTTGTTATTTTAGATATCCAATTGCCAGTGCTTGAAAAATCTGTTAAAATTTTTCCTTGAATTGCTTATAAAGATACAACAAAAGGATCGAAAGTGGCTTTTTAGTTTATAGAGGAGAGAGAACAGACAGTATGCCAAGATCTAGAAATTGGTTACTGCAAAAAGAAAGTTATATGATTTAATCTAATGTTAGTGGAAAAAGATTAAAAAGTGCATTCTTGGACTACATTTTATTTTCTACATACCCTGCACTAAAGTGACTTCAGTGAATCTTAAACAAATATATTTCCAAAGAATTGAAGAAGACCTTATATACTTTATTCTCTATCCCTAAATTCTCAACTTATTGGTTGCATTGACTAGAAAGTAGGGAGATAACTCATCATTTCAAGAAGAGATTTCTTTGAGCCCCCTACACCTCAATACATATATGCCTCACACATAAATTAATATTTTTTCTAGATCAGCCTATAACTTGGAATCCTTAATTCCTGTGACAGGATGCTTTCTTAGAATATTTATTTTATTATGGGAATCAATCTGTCTCCATATACACAGGAAATAAGCACAGGATTGGTTCTAGTAGAGGAAAAGGTCGGCATCAAGTTTTACTAATTTTAATAATTATATTGGTAGTATTTTCATCACCATGTTAAATATCTTACTTGTCTTGATTTACCATTATGACAATGTTCTGAATATATGCTAATATTATTCCCATTTTATACATGGATAGAACGAATTACAAATATTTAAAGTCATTTGTTAAAATTAATAGAGATGCTTGCTTTTTGTCACTTGTATTCACATAAATGAGTCCAACCTCAGTTCTTACGTTTTTAAGTAATGTAATAGCAGTTTTCACAACATAATAGGGTGTTTGTTAATATTACAATGACTCAAAAAATAAAATTGTGATGCCTCTATTATTTTCATATGCTAATAAAAATCTAATTTACCTTAATTAAAAAAAGTAATTTGATGAAAGTACCTACTAAACAAGTTAAATCTTAATTTTAGAGCATTAAAATTTTGCAAATTCCCAAAGCTACTCAAGTTGCAGAACTTTTTCTACCATGCAATACTCACATCTAAAAAACAGGGTTTCTTAACTTATTTGGAATAAATATTCTATGTGACAAATTTCCAATGAGTATGTGAATTGAAGACATAAAATGAACTAAAACATATTGAATGTAATTTTTGATAGCAGAACATATGTGTATACGCTTTCTAACAGAAGAAACAAAGGTGTATGTTTCAAAATGCATGTTTATCAAAATGGCACAATAGAGTGATACCACAAACATTACAAGCACATTTTGTTTTGTAGAAAATGATATGTAAATGGACCGAGAACATTATATAAATAAGGAAATAGCAAAGCATATACTCCTTAGAGCCCTGTAGCTCCTCGGAATTGTCACCTCTGGGTGGCCCCATCCATCTTGAATGAAGATATCATGGGAGAAAAGATGTCCTTTTCCCTTGACCATGAGAGTTTCTATCCTCACGCACCTAACTCACTGTTCTGGAGACTTTTGCTTTGTACTTGTTCCCCCCATAAGGTAAAAATAACAGTGGGAATACAAAAAAAATTCTCAGCACATTTCTGATAATTTATTATGAAACAGATATTATAAATATCTGTTTTCCAGGAACATCCTTTAGCAGGCCGGGTCTTTAGACCAATGTGTGGTTTAGTCTTGCCCAAACCCTGTTGGTATTAATGCTGAAAAGTAATGGAGACTAGCCAAGTTGAATAGTAGAGAAGGATTTGAATGAGTGGCTCCCCTCAAATCATATGACATGACCTTGCATTACATAGTACGTGAAGCTTTGAATGGTCTTCAAGGTGAATCTGGAGCAGAGTGAACTATTCTAACTCAATTTTAAGTTCAGTAAAATATGAGGAAATGATCTATGAAATGAAACTTCTCGGTCCTGTCTATTTTAATACAAAATGTTAGAAATAAGTTATTCATGGTTTCTGTACTAAAGTCATTGTATTCTGTTCACACCATTGCATATATGTTATTCCTCTACTTTTCATACCATAAGTTTATAAAGTAGATAATGAAACTCATGAAATTAAAATCCTAAATTTATTTTAACCCTAACTCCATAACTACTAAATTATAATAACCTTCCTTACTTTCTTAAACTGCTTTTCATTGGAAGCAGGTCCAGGATACACACAAATAACTCCAGTGGGTATCCTTCAATTCAGAATAATGGGGACTGTGAGATATATATATATATATATATATATATATATATAATCTCCATATATAAAACTTTTCTTAAACCTCCTTTCTCCTGCAGGTGCCTATGATTTTTTGTTCAGTAAATTAATAGCAGGGTGCAGGTGGATGCTTCTGGAGATGTAATCTTCAATATCGTTAAAGTGTGAACCTTATAAGAGAGCAGACCTCTTGTTCAGAATGGGCTTACATCAAAATGTGCATAATTGTAAATATTTGGATACAACAAGGGGCTGGATTTGGGAGGTGAGCAACAGACCCGAGAGAATTTAAGCATGCCTTTCAAAAACGAAATGACTCACAAATTGTAGATTAGTGTATAAAGTATAATCTATATACAGAGAGCATAGCAAAATAGTTAAGAGCACAGGTCCTGGTGCCAGACTGGGTTTGAATCAAGATCCAGAACTTCCAATAGTGTACCTACCTCTTTGTTGACTCATTGTCTTCATCTATAAAGGGTAAATAATGATTTTGCCTGTTTATTGAAGTTCTTATGAGGAGATTTAATGTTAAGAACCCACATTATTATCTGTGCCTAGCAGTGTTAGCAATATATAAATGTTATATATGGTGATGAGGGAGCTGTTGAGTAATGTTCTCAAAACAAAAAGTAACATATACATATGAACACATATTTGGAAAATGTGGTTTCTTCCCCTTCTGCTAATTAAAATATAAGTTTTTTTTACAGTTGCTATTCACATTTTTAAAGCAGGTGCAACTAACCTTGCCTTTGACCATCAGGAGTGTTTTGTGTCATGAAGTTCACTTGAACACTGTTATGCTAAGTTTTCAAACTAAGAAAGATGAAGATCCTTCAAGTATAGATCTTATTTCAGTTTAGTAACTGATTTCCTCATGTTTCATCCTTTTGCTTTTTTTTTTTTCTATTCGGTTTGTTACCCAGACTTTAAGTAGAAAGTGTTCTCTCTTCTCTGTCATCACATATCATCCTTTTATTTCAAGATTTGCTTCTAAATAAAATGATCATTACCAGTGATGAAATTTTCTATATTCACCCTAAAAGATAACTTGCCTTCCTTCTTTCTGTCCTTCCTCTTTCCTTCTTTTCCGAGGGCTAGCTCCAAATGGTTATCCTCCAAGCAAGTCAAACTCAGTGGTCCAAACTAAAACTCTATCACATTTCTTCACTACATTTAACTCTCATATGGAGGCCTTCACTTTATTAAATGGCACTGACTGCTATCTTAAGCATCGTCATCTCTTCCAACATCCATCCACTTACCAATTCTAGTCAATTATACCTCCTAGATAACTTTGGATTCTATAATTTACATTCCACACCAACCACTAAAGTTCCACATCAGACAATGATCACCACTAAATTGGATGACTTTAGCGATGCTTTAAACTGTTTGTCTGCCTACTTCCAATATTTTTTTACTATACTTCGGTCAAAATGTAAAATATTTTTAATATAAATTAAAAAATATATAAACCATACTTTATTATTTCTAAAATTAAATCACTTAATGGCTTCCCATTGTTTTTAGGGGAAGGAAGTCTACTTAACAATTGGTTTCTGGATCCCATCTACATCTTAGCATGTTTTCTGAGCCATCTCACTAACTCCTTTTACTGTGTGATTGATTCATCTAGTATATGTCTGAACATTGGTATCTATAGAGTAACTTATGGGTATTCAGAGAACATATAGACAAGCAGTATTCTGCATAATAAACAGAATATCTAAGAAATGCCAACAAAGTAGGCTCATTTGGTTAACAATTAAAATTTGTCTAAGTTGGAATTTATGGCTATTTATCTCTGTAGGTCTGTTCACTCAACTAGTTGTGGAATTATTCCTTTTTTTGTGTGTGTGTGATAAAGACCCCCTCAAATACATTTGTTATTTATACTTTTCTCTTGATATTCTTGGTTACATAGAGTTAATTAAGCTTCTGCTTTGGTTTTGAGATTTCAATGTTCTTTAATGCTTATGCTTACTGATATCTATCTTGAAGACCAAGAGACAATGTGGCTTCTTCTGCAACTCCTAAGACCAATGAAAACGTGCAAGTTCTATCCAAATCTTTCACTGCTTCACTTCACTCATCCATTCGGGAAATGTTCCTTTATTGCTTTCTATGTGCTATACATTATAGGCGCTGGGATAGAGTAATATATGAGTCTAAATTCCTAATATCTATGAGTACACATTAAAATAACAAGATATGCAATGAACAAATAAGCAAAAAGATAATATTTTCCAGATTATGAGAAGTGCAATGAAGAAAAATAGCATATGATTAATAAAAATTTAATATAATAAATAATAATGAATAATAAAAATGGAGCATCTGGGAATCTCCAAAGAATTGATATATGAGGGAATACTATCCATTACACATACATACATTCAACAAATATGTCAACACGAGTTTCTCTTCTCTCTCCCCTCCCACATCAAATCTCTCCATGCAGCATTTAGATTTACCCCATAAGTGACTGTAATTCTTTACATTTTCCTTTTTTTAGAACTTCTTGGTTAATAATTCTGAAAAAAATAACATTAATGACATTTCTCCTAGATTAAGCACTTGCTATTCACTACTCATTTCTGGGAAACTGCCCTGAATAACTTTTAATTCATTTAACTCCACAGTGAAGGAAATCTCACTAAGAATTCTAAATAGCTTTTACCCCATGTCAGTCAAGAATGAATTTTGAAAATAAAATATTATTTACATTTACCACCGAAAAAATATGATAAACAATGTATTTGTTCTTCAAGTATCTATCAGGCATAATCCTTTATATCTTTTTTACCTACCTAATTTACAAAGTTTTACAGAGGGGTGCCTGCGTGGCTCAGTGGGTTAAGCATCCAACTTCAGCTCAGGTCATGATCTCATGGTTTGTGGGGTTGAGCCCCTTGTCGGGCTCTGTGCTGACAGCTCAGAGCCTGGATCCTGCTTCGGATTCTGTGTCTCCCTCTCTTTGCCCCTCCTCTGCTAGTAGTCTGTCTCTCTATCTCTCACTCTCTCAAAAATAAATTGAAACATTATTTTTTTTAAAGTTTCATACAAGAAGAAAGAGAAAAGTGTGCTGTAAAATCTCCAATATCCTGGGTACAATATCTAAGATGCATATAGACTTGATCTATGTAATCTATTGAACCAACAATTTAAAAAGTCATAGGAGGAAAAAAAAAGTTATAGAAGGTAAAAAAGGAATTAGTTTTTTAAAAAAGGCAATCAAATCACAAATGCAAGCAGAAAATTAACATTTATATTACTCTCTGTGTTCCAAAAAACATTCATAAAACATCCTATTTTCATTATTTTTCTTAGTGTTTTGTTACTCTCCACATGGGTACAAAGACATTGTATTCAGTTTATCTGTCACAAAACACAAAGGGATTTTAGGTGTTAAATAATTCACATGAAGCCTGGAGCTCACAGCTGTATTACCAGCAGCTTTGCCAAAAACAGATATGGCCATTTTTGAAATCAGAAATCACTCTTATTGGGTTTTGTCTGGCAGAGAGAATTCACAGCATTTAGAGAAGTTCCTGTGACATCAATTAGCATATTAAAATATATTTTACTGTTGGATGACCCCATACTATTGCAGCAGAATTGGTGATAAGCAAAGCTGAAAAATAGGAGAAGCTATACCTCCTAATTACGTGTAATAACTTTTTAGGGGCCTTTCCTTTAGATGAACCACAAAGGCCTTTGTTTTTTGATAAAGGAGACATTCTCAGCATCCCTGGGAGATTTCTGCCTCCTTGATTAACAGTGTTAAATATTTCATAAAGACCAAGACAGATAAGAACTAAATTTGCCCATTGGATTTGAAAATCAGGATAGCACTAGTGATATTTTCCAAAGTATATTTAATGAAATGAGGGAAGTAAAACTAACCTAGGAAAATTAAGCTGAAAAAGTCTGCAGAGAAGTATATTGTATGAAAGCAAGACTGTGGTTTATAGTTAAGTTGTTTAAACCAAGAATGTATCTTAGTGGTTGGATTCAGAAGCAAGCCAGGGGGTTGAAGGTTACAAGAGACACATGATAAATGAGATCCTTTTGGAAGTTGGGACATTGAAGCATTATTTCAAAAATGAGATTGTGATTGAGTCTGGCGATAGTAGTAATTTCCAGAATAACCCAAGTAAAAATAAGTAGTATGTAAAAAATACATTTTGATAATATGTCAAATTATATTTTTATAAGAAATGAACACTTGTGTAAGTATATTTAAAAATATTTTCATATAACAGAGATTAACTTAATAATACTAGTATATCAGACAGAACTTACAAACAGAATTTCTAAAACTTGAATATATCATATTCTATATTATTTTTTCTCACAAATATGATTTAAACAACACATTGGCAGCTTAAACATATTGTTTTCAAGGAGCAGTGAAAAACAACATCAGCAGAAACAAAGTCTAGTTCTAGAAAAATCAGGGGGGAAAGTTGCTGCAAGGAAAGTAAACAGGACCCAGTGTTTCTAATTGTTTTCTAATGTTTCTAATAAATACGTACATTTTTAATACTCCCTACACCCAACACAGTGCTTGAACTCATGACCCTGAGATCAAGAGTCTCATGGTCTGATTGAGCCAGCCAGGTACCCCAAGACACTCTCAAAACAGTAGTAACCTGATAAAACTAATAAACAACTTGCTGGATTCCTGTTTTCAGATCTGGAAAGTAAACTTTGTTGCAGGCCCCAGTAGTCCCAATAATAGAACAGAGGTGTCGGTTTTATGAAAATACTGACCTCCAGGTCAGTAAGAACTAACACCAGATACAAATATGATAAGATTATATCAAGACCTAAATGATTTTATAGTTATTGTAAAAATCATGGGGTATGAGTGAAAATGATTAATGAGCACAATTTGGAGATTAATTTTCTGCTGAAGGTTAAAAATATTGGAACAAATGCTTGCACAAATTATTAAATTTATTATAAATTACATATCAAAGTATGTAGTTAGAGACGTAGATGTATGTACTTACAAACGAGATTTGAGTAACGTGCCTTTTGTTTTCTGTTTCTCCTGTGATACCATGAATATAGTATTTGATATTTTACTAAAACTATGCAACTATCGGGAAAATTGCCACAATTACATCAAATATTCTTCTCAAAGAGCTATATTAAATTTATTTCTAACAAATTTCTTGAATTATCTTAAGGGGAGATAAAAGATGGGTGAAAAAACAGTGACGTAAAAGCAAATAAATGTTGAGTAATGACTATGATTTATGGCAAATACAGTTTCCATGAGGTAATAGTTTGTTTCTGTCCTCAAGGGGCTCAATAGCTACTAGTCTTAGATTGTTAGGCTATTGAGCATGGCTGTACATTATCTTTTTTGTGCCTCTTGTATCCTTATGTTTGCAATTGAACAAGTTATTGTTTTGAAAGCAAAACGCTTTAGGTTAGGGAGATGGATTAACATTAAACATTGAGTGATGATCTTCCCATAGTGCAAATTTACTCTACATACACGACAAATAACTATATAATCGAATCCTATTCAAGTATTTGTTGATTGAACTAGTGTTATTCATTTCCACTAAACACATTATGAATTTGGATGAATAAATTAAGCTACAGTCATAAAATGGCACGTTGTACTATTAACATAGTGTGAAAGAATAAAGTTCATTATCATCTTAAAGGAAACAGAAGGTCTCCAATCAGTTTACATAATAGGATCTGGTTTTACTATTAGATGCATCAAATAAAGACTGAGTCGTTACTGACTGATCAAAGGTAAAACATATTTGCATTAACTTCACGAAGTAACAAACATTTAAAAAATCTAAATCCATAAGCTTATTAAAAAAAAAAAGAAAAAAAATGTCAGAAATAGTTCCTTAGAGTTTGAAGGAATATAAATAATAGGGGGAAAAAAGGTTTTACAGGTACAGGAGAATGTAAAATAAAACAAAGCAATGACAAGACAAACAAAGAGAATGACCTCCCAACCAAGGAGGAGGTAACTATGATGGAAGTCAGCGTCATTCAGAAGAGATCTAAGCTGATGCAACAACAACTCTAGATGGGAGGCGGAAGGCCCCTGTAGTCAGAGGGTAACTAATAGCAGAATTGCAACTGGCCAGTGTGTCAGTCATCCCATCTCTCTCTCCCGCTTGTGTCCCTTAGGGTGCTCACGGGCCAAAGTAGAACACGCCATTACCGGGCTGCCTAGGACATGCTGCTCTCTGCAAATTCATGAGTGCTAGGGGCACAGGGAAGTCTTGCACCCTGCAGGTACACTAGCAGAACAACACCAAGATCTGCTCCTCTCCTACCAATAGCAAAGAATCAGACCTTACATGGAATAAATAAATAAATAAATAAATAAATAAATAAATCAGAGAACCCACCATCATTGAACAGGATGTTTGAATCAATAAGCAGGATAAAGACTAAACAATTGATGTAGTAAATGACTGAGTTAATTACAACAAATAAATTAATAAATTAATTACAGTAAAAAAGAAATTTTTGAGAGGGTATTAGCTTTATTACAAATACTTCTGGAGATGGGGGACCTGGGTGACTCACTTAAGCAACCAACTAATGGCTTAGGTCACAATCTCACACTTCATGAGTTCAAGCCCCAGATGAGGCTGTGCACTGGTGGTGTGGAACCTGCTTGGGATTCTTTCTCTCTCTCTCTCTCTCTCTCTCTCTCTCTCTCTCTCTTTCTCCCCCCCTCTTCCCCACTTGTGCTCTCTCTCTCTCAGAATAAACAAATCAGCTTATTTTTTTAAATAAATATTTCTGGTGATCTTGGAATTTAAAAATTTCATCATCTCAATGAAAAATAATGAAATGGATGGGTTGAACAGCTGAACTGACAGTTTTGGATGAAAATAGTGATTCAAAGACTGAACATAGGAATTTTTATTAAAAGCTTAAAACATAAGAATATACATTAAATTTTTTTTAATATTTTATTTATTTTTGAGAGACAGAGTGCAAATGGGAGGGGCAGAGCAAGAGGGAGACACGGACTCTGAAGCAGGCTCCAGGCTCTGAGCTGTCAGCACAGTGCCCAACGTGGGGCTTGAACTCGTGAACCAGGAGATGATGACCTGACCCAAAGTTGGATGCTTAACCGACTGAGAATACATATTAAAAAGAGAAAAAGAGAGGAAAATATACAGATTTAGAAATCCTTCCTTCTTCCCAGGAGCAGTTTCAGAAGGAAATAACAGAATGAAGGAAGCAGTATTTTTTTTCAATTTTTTATTTAAATTCTAATTATTTAACATGTAATTTAATATTGTTTTCTCAAGTAGAACTTAGTGATTCATCACTTATATACAACACCCAGTGCTCATCCCAACAAGTGACCCCCTTAATGCCCATCACTCTTTTAACCCATCCCCCACCGACCTCCCTCCATCAACCCCTCTGTTTCTTTTCTTGTAAAGTCTTTATGGCTTATTTCCTTCTCTCTCTCTCTCTCTCTCTCTCTCTCTCTCTCTCCCAGCCCCCTCTCTTTCCCATATGTTCATCTGTTATGTTTCTTAAATTCTACAGATGAATGAAATTATATGGTATTTGTTTTCTTCTGACCAATTTATTTCACTTAACATAATACACTTTAGCTCCATGCACGTCATTGTAAATGGCACGATTTCATTCCTTTTGATGGCTGAGTAATATTACATTATAGGCATACCACATCTTCTGTATCCATTCATCAGCCAATGGACATTTGGGCTCTTTCCATAATTTTGCTATTTACTGATAATGCTGCTATGAACATTGAGGTGCATGTATCCCTGCAAATCAGTATTATTGTATCCTTTGGGTAAATACCTAGTAGTACAATTGCTGGGTAGTAGGGCAGTTCTATTTTTAACTTTTTGATGAACTTCCATAGTGTTTTCTAGAGTGGCTGCCCCAGACAGTATTCCCACCACAGTGTAAGAGGGCTCCCTTTTCGTCTTCCTCCCCAACACTTATTGTTTCTTGCATTAATTTTAACCATTCTGACAGGTGTGAGGTGGTATCTCATCGTGGTTTTGATTTGTGTTTCCCTGATGATGAGTGATGTTGAGTATTTTTTCATGTGTCCGCCAGCCATCTGGATGTCCTCTTTGGAAAAATGTCTGTTTCTATCGAGGAAGGAGTATTTTTTGAAAGTGAACTATCACAATTTTTATGATCTACTCACAGGGATTTGGCAATTTTTACTTCCTTTAATTGTGTTTGCGTTGTTACAAGCAATTTTTGCAAGCACAGCGTTTTTGTTTTGTTTTTCCATTTCAATTTTGAATCATAAAATGACTTTAAGTGATGAACATCTAATATCAGTTAACGTTCATTTTTAATGCTATCATCATGTACGTAAATTGAGTTATATGTATGATCAATAGCTATGTTGTATTCATAGCTAAGCTACACATAGGCAGCTGCATTGTAACTCACTCCCTCGTCTGGCAGTATGTCTGTTTTACATTGAATTTAAGGTACCTACAATTTTCATAAAAGCTAAACTTTTAGATAATATTATTTAGAATATAAAAATGATGATGACCATGATAATAATGTTAATAGTAGGAATCAACACAAGTTAAAAACCATGATATCTACTCTGTAAAATAAGAAATGCTAGTGTTTATTGGGAATCAACCAGGTCTGACGCTAGGTGAGGCGGCTTAACGGCTCTCATTATCAATTTATCTAGGTCCTGCAGGAAAATATTTTGAAATTTCTACCATACAAGGAGATTTGATCGTCTGACATTTGCATCATCTAAGGGCTAGACGTTTCGTTTCTGTAAATGAGTTTGCAGTTTCCTTATTCAATTGAGATTTGGATTTTTTTTTTTCTCTGAGCCAGCCCACTTATTAACCTCAAGTCTAGAGATAGTCCAGCTTCAGAACTCGCCAGAGCATCAGTGGAGGTTTCCTTCAGACTGTATCACACCTCCTTTTCCCTTTGCTGTTCCTGCTTCTCCCCTCCAACAATTGTAGATGCCCGGAGCACATCCTAAGAAACTCTTGGATGTTTATCTCTGTCTTAGAGTAGGTTTTCCAGGAGAGTTGATCTGCAATGTGTTCCAGAGTGAACAAACAGTGTATACAAAGCAATAGAGGCATAAAAACAATTGCAGTTGATACAGATATAATTCTGAGGCAATCCTGCCCATGTAATTAACACCCAGGTATGCTGCATGTGGTACATCAGGGAAAAAAGTAAAGACCCAGTTTTAAAGAGAAAGGTGATTTTCCTAGAAAGAGAGAAATTTTAAAAATAAGCTCTAATGTCGAATGTGGGAAAAGTGAATTACAAAAATCACATTTATATGCAAAATCTTTACTTTAATCCTCACATGGGTGGTTTATGGAATATTATGTATATGACATATTTTATGATATCTCTTTTAACCACATGACATTTACCTATCAATATAAATTGCATAGAAAAATTAAGATACAAAGACTATTATTAGGTTAACATTAATGGTTTAACAAATCATTGTAGGTTATTTAAAATATTACAGTTGCTCATAAAACTCGAGGGATTTTAATAAATAATACAGATTATTTTATGTCTACATTAACGTAACTACATTAGATCAACATAAAATACAGGAAGGAGGAAGGAGACAGTAGACTCATGGAAGGTGGAGTTAAGAATGTGAATGAATTTCTTACCTAGTTAAGAATTCCTCAGGATCTTGAGAAAATGGGAATAGCGCAAGCATAGAATACAGAGTAGGTCTAACCCATCTGCTACACAATCATGTCAATGGAGCAAATGTAGAAAATTATTAAAGTAACTATTGCACCACGTTTAACACAAAGTATTTAGCTTTAAAGCTTCAATGATTATCATCTCACTAATGATCATTTGCTTAACATTTTAGGAGTTAATTACTCATAGAACTTCTCTTTCAGCAAGATGATGCAAAAGACAGAGAATAAAATACCCTACAGATGCATGCAGGCAATCTAATTGGCTTCATATTATCACAGTGTAGAGATCTGACTTTTTTGTCTTTTTGTTTGTTTGTGTTCTTTTTGTTTTTTTAAGTAATGAAAGTTAATGGGTTTCCTCTGAAAGGTTTAGCCATTCCTGGCACATGGTTCCTGAAAGTTTTCGTATATAATCCAATTTGGACATTTCTCCAAAAACAAACAAACAAACAAACAAAAAAGTTCTGTCATTTTGACTGAGAGTACAATATTATATAAAATAACTTTTTGTGTCATATTAAATATTGTGTTCTTCTTCAGCTTAATAATAAACAAGGTATTAATCAGATAGTCCCAATACAATTACCTCTTTTTTCATTTGTGACTTAATTCCTTAAAATGTCAAGATAGGGGTGCCAGGGTGGCTAAGTTGGCTGAGCATCTAACTCTTGATTTCAGCGCAGGTCATGATCTCAGGGTCCTGGGATCGAGCCCTGCATCAGATTCAATGCTGAGCATGGGGTCTGGTTAAGATTCTCTCTCTCTTTCCCTCTGTCCTTCTTCCCTGCTCATGTTTGTGCTCTCTTGCACGTGCTCTAAAATTAAATAAATAAATCAATAGATAAATAAATAAGTAAATAAAATTAAAATGTCAAGATATTTATTTTCTGGAAAAACATAATTTTTATTCATTCAATCCCATCAAAATCATGGCTTAAATGTATAGTATGGGGTTTCATTAGTTTCCAGACTCGCAGACATACATAGAATTGCACTTCAAAAACAGGCATGGTGAAACAACCAAATTAGACCAACAAAATGTCAGACAGAAGATTTTTAGGACCATTTACTATGTTTCTATATATCTTTTGTCCACTGTCCTGTAGCAAGCAGCATGGAATAGACCCCCTCTGCTTCAGGATAGCCAGTGAAGAATTAGTTTTGAAAGAAATGTTTTATTGCACATTGTGTTTCTTGCGAACCTATGGCTTCCATATAAACTGAACATAGATTTTAGGAATACCACAACCTGATAAATCACGACTGTATTTTGCTTATTCAAACTTTATGCAAATTTGTTATCCTTCTAAGTTGCTACACTCATATTGGTTCTATGTGGCATATGTTTGTCTCATTATGGATCCTGCCTTCCTGTGCCTGAATTTTTATATATTAAAATAGCTATTAATATATAGTATTTTTAGTTTCTTCTTATATTCCAGTGACAAGATAACATTGGTTTCATTAATTATTTGGAAGTTAGATAACTTTCTCTATATCGAACTTTGTCATGTTAAGGGGAACACTGACTTTTTTTTTAATTAAAGAGGTACAGTTCTGGTAATTTTGAGCTCCGGTCTTTTTTATATAATTCTCTATTAGTCAAGTGTTTCTCTGTCTGTCTGTCTCTCTCTCTCTTTATATATATGAATATATATTTTTCTGTCTCTCTTTCTCTCTGTCTCTCTCTTTCTCTGTCTCTGTCTGTCTGCCTCTCTCTGTCTCTGTCTCTGTCTTTGTCTCTCTCTCTCTCTCTCTCTCTCTCTATATATATATATATATATATAATATAAAAGTATATATATATACTTTTTTCATATAGCAATTTTAACATTTGTACTGAGTTGTACTAAGTATGAGTAGAGAAACCACAGAGGGATGAATTTAAATGTTCATATTGACACATACTATATAACCTTAGAAATTTGCTTTTCTTTTCTTATTCAATGTCAGTTTTATTGTTTTAAAAATATGAAATAATTCCACATTTATAGGGTTTCTAAATTAAATTAGATTTACACACAATACAAAGTGCAAAGGTTTACACACGGTCAGTATAAAATACATCTATACGCACATGCGTACATGCACAAATAAATCAATTCACAATATTCTGATATCCAGGTCCAGGTGTCTGAAATGTCCACTGTGTCATGGAAAAGGCTCTCACTACACATGGAAACTCCAAATAGTATTTTGAGTTTAACTGCATTTACATTAACTTCAAACAGGAAGAAGATCCTGGCTGACCCCTGCTCATTGCTTTCCCGTGGATTCCTTTGGTGATTACTCATAGACTTGGGGATGAATGTAATGGTTTCCAGAATGATCCTGAAACATACAGTAGTTAAGCAAAAGTCTATTGACTAGAATGTTTCCAAACCTTAAAGCCTGGAATAATGCTTTCCTACCGATTCAAGTCAGAGACTTCTGAGAAGGACTGTTCTCATTAGGGAGTGGTCTAGGTGCAGTTCAGGAGTGCTCAGCAGGATTCACTGAAAGCACAGCCTGCTGATCGAAAAGCAATTAGCGTGCTGGACTGTGATAATTACCCGCACTATGGGAAGCTTCTCCCAGATAGAGCTTCCACGGTGCCTAATAACAGGACTCTTTAAACGGTGATATATTTTCCTAGGCACGCCAGTGTTCTCATATCAACCTTGTCACTTGTATCGGATGGGGAGATAAATAAACATCCTCACACATTTTTTTTTTTTCCTTTCCAAAGTATAGCTCACTGCTGTTCTGACAACTTGTAATGTTACCTGAATGTTACCTTGAATCATGATTTAATCAGCCAGGGCAAAGCAACATCTCATTTATTTCTCCTGTTGTATTTATTTATTTATTTTTTGTTGTTGTTTTGTTTTGCCATGCAATGATTGCCAAGAACAAAAATTTAAATGGAGTTCTGATTAAAACTGAAGGTGGAAGCAGATGGAACAGTTGTGTGTCTAGCATAATTCGCTTATTACAAAAGGTCAAAGTGACTCAAATTTCTATTTACATGGGTAAAAACAATTCTGGGACACAGCAGAAGCCACATGATAATTTATATCAGTCATCAAAAATCAATTCTTTCTGAATAATCAATCCTTAATGTTTCGTTCTACTTATGCTTTTATCATTCATTGGAAATTATGTAAGATAATTAAAGATAGCATCATAGAAGCTAGATTGAGAACTTTTATTATAAAAAAAACAATGAAGACTAGAAGAACAGCTCTTCTCTAGGAAAACTTTAGGCTCATAAAATATCTTATAGTTCAGTTCTCATCCGTGTTTATTATTTTTTTCTTCTACTTTAGTTCAGATCTCTGTGGATATTTACAAATGGCATCTGCTAACTGAATTTTAACCTGACTGAAAGCTCATATTGGAACAATTACCATGCTTTATTCTTTGCTGATTCAAATTTCGGTTGCTAAAATGAAAGGATCATTTAGATACATCTTGAAAAACTTGTAGAGGAAAATTCGCACTGATGTATCTATGTTGAGTAAGTCGATGATAAGTAGAAAAGTAAAAAAAAAAAACAAAACAAAACTCGTTTAGCAATTCTTCCCCATCCCCCAGAGAATTTTATATTTTATTTTATTTTATTTTATTTTATTTTATTTTATTTTATTTTATTTATTTTTATTTCATTTCATTTTATTTATTTTTATTTCATTTCATTTTATTTTATTTTATTTTATGTATAGATGTACAATATAGTGATCCAACAATTCCATATATTACTCAGTGCTCATCACAATAAGTGTACTTTTCATCACCATCACCTATTTCACCACCTATTTCATCCCCCCACCCACTTCTCCTCTGGTGACTAGCAGTTTGTTCTCTATAGTTAGGAGCTGTTTTGTTTTATTTGTCTCTTTTTTTCCCTTTCTTTGTTTTGTTTTTTAAATTCAACATATGAGTGAAATCGTACGGTATTTGTCTTTCTCTAACTTATTTCAGTTAGCATTACACACTCTAGATCCATCCATATTGTTGGAAATGGCAAGATTTCATTCTCATTTAACGATTACTAATTTAACATTGGTACTTTGTTTTTTATTAATTTTTAAAATGTTTTTATTTTGTTCATTTATTTTGATAGAGAAAGGAGACGGGGGTGAGGAGGTGGAGGGGGGAGAGAATCCCAAGCAGGCTCTGCACCATCGGCACAGAGCCTGACATGGGGTTCCCATTCGCGAACCGTAAGATCATGACCTGAGCCAAAAAATCAAGAATGTGGCAATTAACCCACTGAGCTGCCCAGGTACCTCTGTTTTTTTATTTTATTTTATTTTATTTTATTTTATTTTATTTTATTTTATTTTATTTTATCGTTTATTTTTGAGACAGAGAGAGACAAAGCATGAACGGGGGAGGGTCAGAGAGAGGGAGACACAGAATCTGAAACAGGCTCCAGGCTCTGAGCTGTCAGCACAGAGCCGGACGTGGGGCTGGAACTCACGGACCGCGAGATCATGACCTGAGCCGAAGTCGGCTGCTTAACCGACTGAGCCACCCAGGGGCCCCTCTGTTTGTTTATTTTAAATGAACCTTCCCACCTAAATAGGAATAGGTTTTCAATTCATTTTTAAATGCATTATATTATAATAGGATCTATCAACAGATTTATTGGTTATACTGTATGTTTTCCAAATGATTTAATTAAAAGTTGCTTATTTCTAATAATAACAAAATAATAGTAATATGCCTACTGCATTTTAGGCGGTGCATACAGTGTATAAATTACTTCTCTTTCTCTCTTTTGACCCAGTCAAAGAGTACTGTTATCCCCATTTACAGACTAAGATACTGGCATAGAGAGGTTAAGGAAATTTCCCAGGGTCAGAGATTGCTAAGGGGATTGGAACCTGGAAAGACAATGTGCTCTTAGTCACTACACTGGACTGATCGAGAGCAGGATTCCATTCACTCCAGCATATTGGCCATTTGATCATGACAAGGACTCTCTCCTTGACTGAACTCTACTCAGGATCCTCTGAGCTCTTCTTCAGCTGGGTGCCATTCTTGGGGACATCCTCAAGAGCCCGATTTTTAGCAAGAATCACGCTAAACCAGTTTAGCCAGAATCCCCACTCTTGATATCTAGTCACCCTCAATATCTGGCCAAATTCCTCATCCCCCACCATCCTCAGTTGATATCAGATCATGGTGGCCTGTGTTCAGCAAGACTGCTGCTAGATCCGATTAGTCAGAATCCCCCTTTACGCCCCATGTTTCCTCTCAGTAATTTATATCCACCAAACATCCCGCCCTGGTCCTTGGCTCTATTTTTTTTTTTTCTTACTGTATTTGCAGTTAAGCCCAATTGGTCTCCCCTACTGAAAAACCGCACTGTAGTGGTTTCTATACCTATCATGAGAGTCCTGAGTAAATTCTGCCTTACAGTTTCAGCAAACATTATGAACAATCACCAGGTTGAGTGTCACTGAAAGGAAAAGAATACCAGAGGGTAGTGAATGTTCATTTTCTCGAAATAATATGCGTCCACAGGGTGTCAATGGTATCACTTATTCATACCTTGAAACAAGATCTTGACATCTTCAATTGTGTGAGCAGGACATTCTGGCTTTCTCTTTGCTGAAAATAGAAGAGTAAAAGAATCACGGATTTTCCACAGGTCACATACGTAAAACTTATTAGGAAGTGGAAGAAGGAAGAACACATAAAGCAAAAAAAGGAAGAAAGAAATGTATTTCGTGATGTATCTATAGCTCTTAGGGGACTATTCATAGGTTGCCTGAAATGTATTATTTATATGTTTCATCACTACTCCTTACACTAACAGCTCCTTGAAGGTCTGTTAAATTAACTTTAGAGGTATCTCAGCACACATATCTAGCAAAATGTTTTTTCATAGGTAATACTTAAGGGATACATGTTGAATCAATATGAATATAAATGCTATACATAAAATAATGGCTAATAGCACAAGCTCTGGAGACAGACTCATTGACATTAAATACCAGCTTCACATTACTTAGAAGTTCTTCAATCTAAGGTGAGGTGATTTATGTAAGGCATAGTCATCTGGTCTCTAAACATGGGATCAAAAGAGTAAAGATTAACTGAACTAACGTGTTCTGCATTGCACAGAAAATTTCACACAGTAACCTGTTCATAAGGTTACTTATTGTTAAGTGGAGTTTTAAAATAACTTGTATAGATAGTAAGTATGTAGTATAAAAGGCATCAATAATCATCAATGCAACGGAAGTACTGCTTTTTAAATATGTAATGTGTTCTCTTCTGCCGTTTTATGTATCTGATCATCTCCCTGCGAACCAGAGGGTAGGACATAAAGACTGTTTTAGTAGAAATGAAGAGAAAAACAAAATTTTATTTTTTTTATTTTTGCCAAGATATAGAATATAATATTCTTTCATAGATGAAATATATATATTTTTAAACTCTGTTAGCTCCTATTTTGTATATCAAGAGCCACGCTTACTAGTCTAGATCATAATGTTGTCATTTTATGTTCTAAAGGCAGTAGGTTGCCCATTCTATCCAGGCTGAAAGATATTTGGAAGAAAATGGTGGGCGGAGGTAGGGGCGATCATTAAACCAAGTCTTGTTCAATGTGAAGAAATAATAGGTGCATACAGACAGAAAAGGGTCATTTGTCGTCGTTTCTGTTAGGGGTCATGGAGAAGACAACACTGTAGGGTTTTCAGCAACAACCTGGGGCAGCAGAAGGGCGTTGAAGGTAGCACGTCTTAGCCACTCTCAGCACCATGTGTATAAAAGTAATCCAGCTGTCAGTTCCTGCCCTGTGGGGAGAGGTGGAAGGTAGCAGATGCTGGGAGGCAAGCTGACAAGAGGCTTAGCAAAGGTGAGAGCAGTGGACGCAGTTCCTATGATTCTTTAGGTGAAATGTGTAGGATGGTCAACCCACCTGGAGAGAGGTAGCTCATCACTGCTGGACATCGGGTGAAGGTAAATGAGCAGGGGGACCACTGGACCTTTGACAAGCCAAAGAAGAACAAAATTTGTGTTCCAACAGCTCATGCATTAGCAGCAGACCTCAATAAGATTCCAGGGATTGGGTCTCACCAACTGACCAAATGGACATCGGCCACACCACATCAAATAACCAGACATATTCATTTTGTTCTCTAACACATTTATCCTCACACTAGGGAAACCCTTTAAATTGGGACTTGTAATAATATAGTCAGTGATCAGTATCTAAGCACCCGCTCTTCTGGAAAGAGGTTAAGTGTATTTATATAATATTTAATACTACAAAATTCTCTTTTTGTATTTCTGTATTTAGCTGAGCCCCCTTCTGAGTAACATTCTCTCTTTAGATGTGTGAATAGTTGTAATCAGGTTAATGTCAAGTCCTGCTGGCCTGGGAGCCCTCTGATCTTGAGGTGGTTGCTTAGCTTTTCTCAGCTCCATTATGGGTTTATCTAAAAGTGTCACTGTCAGGGGCAATCTTTCCGCCTGTGGTTTCAAGCCAGCCTTTCAAAGTTTAGAATTACTTCCCAGTTCTTTATAAAAGACACTACAAAATAATCATTATGTTTTTCCTGTTTTTCATATACTTACATTTTAAAGAATTATTTTAAAGATTTTTAAAATCTTTTAATATTAATGCTTAATATTGTTTATTAAAAACAACAAGGATTTTTTTAGAAAACTCCCCAAATATTTAAAAATAATCAAGTTTTGATATTATTGAACTAGTGACTGCAAACCCTGCCAGCATGTGTCACAAAGGGATACACATTGGATCAATCATAGAATCGATGGAACTACATTGTATTTGTGTGTTTGTTTGTTTGTTTGTTGTTTGGATTTTATTTTTAAAATCTTCAAAAAGTAAAACAAAGGTCTTGGGTTAGAGGGTCACAAGGTTGAATTTTGTCTGACTCACAGAATTGGTGCCTTGTTAAAAGGAAACAATAAATACTTACAAACATTTTTTTTTAACTGAGAATTCACAAGTCAGATGTTGTACATCTTAAACTGAGTTTGAATTAGGTGCCGTATGGTAAAACATTTGCTGTTGAGTACCAGTCAGTAGAGGATGTGACTCTTGATCTCAGCGTCATGAGATCAAGCCCCATATTGGGCATCAAGCTCACTTAAAAACAAACAAACAAAACAACCACAAAAGCTATTCCTACCGGATGACATTAACTTGTTAAAATAAAACATTTATGCCATCACCAGCCACATTCCCTCATTTATGCGGCAACGCATTTCATTGTGTGATTCTTGCTATAAGTCAAGTTTAGCTTGCATAAACCCACGTGTGACTAGCTTGTAACTTGGTGGTGCTAAATGATTTTCAAGATCTACCCTGTCAAGGTCAACACGGGGAGTACCACCCTGACGGGGATGTGTCATGGTGGTGTTAAGCCATCGCCTTCAATGGTAACTTTGGAGAGATGTTACCATAGAATTTTAGTGATGCCATTACCAACATGGATGTCAGAGTAACTGACCCTAAAATGATGAGTGCGTGCTTTATTAAATGTGCTATCTTTGTGAACACACATGTCCTTGATATCTGCAGCTATTAGAGTCCTTTACATTTTAAGTAACTGCAATGTTTGGCTACTCTGAAATTCCGTGCCCAAAATTACAAAGAAAGCCATGGTTTCTAAATAGCTTAGATATTATCTTCTGCACCAAATAAATGAATAAGAGAAATATAGTAAGCACTGGTCGTAGAAATCACATACTTGGTTGAATTTTTGAAACATGCTTAGATATTTAATTTATGCGAACAAAAATCCATAAATTCCTCATTTATTTTAATTTGAAATTTATGACATGCTTTAGGTGAAAAGGTGCATCCATTGAACAATAGATCCAAATGAGAATTAAAAAATATACGACCATTTCTGAATTTTGCTTAGGGAAATGCATGCCATTTTGACAATTCTATTTGGAGAAGTAGAGAATAAAATGTATTGTCAAAAAATAATTGAGTTTAATTTATCAAGCTGCATTTCCCCAAAACATTATACAAATGAATAATTTAATCTCTTGTGTTTATAAATTAATCTCTTGTCAGGCAAAGTGTTTAGTCTGGGAAATGTGTGTTGAAGATGACTTTTCCTCTTTACAGAAAATGAAAACATCCTTTGTCCCTTTCTTAGAAAAATTCCAGACAAGTTCAACATATGATCCTGTTTCACTTGCTTAATCATCCATGTTGTTTTTGTCTTTGGGACAATGAGGCTGTTTAACCCATTGATAAATGTATTATTTGCCAGATAACTGAAAATATGCATCAGGTTGTATTACCATATACAGAAATACATTCTCTGTGGTATGCCTCTGACATAAGTAATTGAAGCAGAATTTTCTTTCGCTACAAGTTTTAATTCTGGAAAAGTCATCATTAATTGGAATCTGATTAATGGTTTATAGACAAAAATGTAATCCATTCTTAAAATGGACCTCAGTGTTTGTACTGTTCTAAATTATAAACAAATGATAAAGCATTATAAAGGACATTAGAAGTGATTTTCTTCAATCACTTTATTTTTCTTACATAAAACAGAAATTAGCCACGGAGAAATTGGTAGATGTAATAAAGATGCTCTATAATAATAACGGATTGGAACAAAAAATCTTCAACTTCACTTGACACAAAAAATTGCAGAAGAGAGACAATGCACATTTGCTATCAATAAATAATTTCACCATTAAGATTGTCCCTTACAGGAGCACTCGGGTGGCTCAGTTAAGCATCTGACTTCGGCTCGGGTCATGATCTCACGGTCACGGTTCATGAGTTTGAGCCCCAAGTCGGGCTCTGTGCTGACAGCTCAGAGCCTGGAGCCTGGTTCAGATTCTGGGTCTCCCTCTCTCTGTGCCACACACACATTCTCTCTCTCTCAAAAATAAATAAAACATTTAAAATAAAAAAAAGATTGTGCCTTAGAATGAGACTAAGTCTCATGACTTTAATATAATAGATTCTCTGGTTCTTTTTCTGAAACCCATTGTAAAGTTTCACTCTTTGACCACCGTCTCTCCTTTTCCCAAAGCCCCTGGTAACCACTACTCCACTCCCTCTTTGTATGAGGTTGGCATTTAGAGACTCTACATGTAAGTGATATCATACAGTATTTCTCTTTCTGTGACTTCGTTTAGCATAATGCCCTCAAAGTCTAAAAGCCACCCATGTTGTTGCAAATGATAGGAGTCCCTTCTTTCTCATGACTGAATAATACTCCAGTGTATACACACACACACACACACACACACACACACACACACCCCTCACACAACTTCTTTATCCATTCACCCATTGAAGGACGATTACTACATGTCCTTATCTTGATATTGTGAGTGATGTTGCAATGAACATGGGAGTGAAGTCATATTTGCAAAATTCTGATTTCATTTCTTTGGTATGTACACACAGAAAGGAGATCATTGAGTGTATTTAGAACAATTACTTTGAATTTTTGTCAGGTAATTCCTGGATCTCCAATTTTTGGAGGCCAGTTACTGGAAGTTTATTATACTCCTTTTGCGGAGACTCGTTTCCCTGATTCTTCATAATCGCTGTAACCAAGCATAACTGTCTGTATATGTAAAGAAGGAGACACCTCTTCTATACCTTTTGGACTGACTTCATATGGAAAGACTTTCATCAGCATGTGGGGACATGGTGGAGGGTGTTATTACCCCGGGTCTATAGCTGCAGGATACCACATGCATGGACATGTGCTGGCATCAGGCCGAAGGTGGCATCAGGCTGCTGGCTTCCACAGCCATCAGCAACTGTGTGTGATCAGCACTGTGGTGAATCCCTAGTGGCTCCACGGGCTGATGCGTGTCTTAGCAGCATCTAGATGTCCAGCAGCTAGGAACCAGGGTGGGCAGCAGTGATGGCCAGGGCCAGTCAGATGTGCACATGTGACTGGGGAGTTACCCTAGGGGCCTGAGTAGTGGCAGGTGCTAGCTGTAGATACACACACAGTGGTGAGGGCCACAAGGGCCAGGCCCATCTCAGGGCATAACTGTAGTTGCAGGTGCCCTGGTTGTCCTTGTGTATGACTATGCTTGTTGAGTCTTGCCATGGTTTCACGGCAGCGAAGAAGGGTGATGTGGCCGATTAGGATCGTGGAGGTGCACAGCCAGAAGGGCTAACCCCATGTGCACTTGGTGGTGGGGGTCAGCCGCAGAGATTACACTGGCATCTTGTACTCGGCCAGCTGTAGAGGTTCGGGCTGGCTGCTGGTTGCGTTCCCTGGCTCTGACATGGGCAGAGGCAAGACTCAAGCAGCTGGCTCAAGCAAATGCAAATACCTGGAGCAAAGGCTGCTGAAATCTGCAGGGGGTTCACAGCAGCTGTGCTGGCTGATTTCTTCTTCAGTGGGGAAGAGCAAAGAGTGGTTGAGTTTGTCTGTAGAGCTGGTCACTGTGGACCACAAGGGCTCCTGCTGCGAAGCTGCTCTTGGTAGCCCTGCTTTTCTTTTCTGTTCCTAGACACCCTGGTTTGGCCAGTCTGGGTAGAGTAAAATGGAAGTGGGGCCTTTGAGCACTGCTTCCAAAGGCTGGGGAAGCTAGTCCCTCACACCTTTGTTCTTCCTTTCCCTGCAAGGAAAGGAACTCTTTCTAGCTGGGGAGTTCCCTCTTAGGACGTGGGACGATGTAAGCAAACTGAAGTTGTCTTTTTTCTCTTTTTGGGCAGTTCTGCTTGGGTTATTTTGTTCTGCTGTGTTGCTAAATGTTTTCAAGTGGACACCAGACTCTCTCAAAACTATTTTTGTTCATGGATAAATTTGGAACTGTTGATCTTTGTGGGAGATAGAGGGTGGGGTTTATTGTACCACCATCTTGGTGAAGACTTGAGTACGACCTTCCCACCATGAAATCCATTTCAGGGTCCTCTTCTTAGTATTTATGATAAAAATCTTACAGCATTTCTGAGAAATACTTAGACATTTCTGATAGATTCATTTATACATCTGGTGAGTTACCACATACCTTTCTTCTGTATTTATTTCTACCTTACCTATCTCAGCTTTCCTGCAGTGAACACTTTGGCATGTTATAGGTACTCTATCATCACCTAAATTCAGGTGTCTCTATTTTCCCTTGCTAGGTATTATTACATTGTTTTGCAAGGAACTGGAACCTTAGAGATGTCAAGATATTTCAGTATTGTTTGAACAATGTTGTTTTTCTAACTCACTATTGTTCAAATTACATCTTTCCTGGGGAACTAGCAAAGTAACACAGTATAAGAGAAAATTTAGTAAAAAAGTATTTAAAAAACTCTTTATATTTTTACGTATAATACCCCTCCACACCTCCTGCTTTCTCTTCTCTTCTCTTCTCTTCTCTTCTCTTCTCTTCTCTTCTCTTCTCTTCTCCTCTCCTCCCTTCCCTTCTCGTCTCCTCTCCTCCCTTCCCTTCTCTTCTCCTCTCCTCCCTTCCCTTCCCTTCCCTTCCCTTCCCTTCCCTTCCCTTCCCTTCCCCTCTCTCCTCTCCTCTCCTCTCCTCTCCTCTCCTCTCCTCTCCTCTCTATGAAAATGAAAGGAACTCAGGGATAAACTGAGTTGCCAGATAGCACAATCTATTCAAAATGTCTCTCAGTTCATACAAAAACTAATTGTTATTGGGCAAACTTGTCATGCTTCATATAGTTATTTTTACAAGAACTTTTACTTGAATAAAATCTTCAGTTTTTGAACAACATTGATATTTCAAGTCCCACTCAGTTCACAGGTCTGTTTGAACTCTTCTAAATATTAAGAATTGATGCAATTCTGATTCATGCTAGATCTTTCCTTCCTATTATACATTTAACATAATTAATACTCAATTTAGATTATATGCAAGACCATTTGAAGTCTCATAATGGAAGGCTGTGATAAAGGCAGCAACAAACCATCCGATAAATGATCATTACCTTCTCACTCACACAAACGCTCCCTGGACATACAGAATATCTCCCTTCCACATTATACTTGTCAAAGGAAATAACTTGGTAACACCTAATTTTTGTGAGTGCAATTTGCAATTTAGGCGGAATTTCAAGAGAACAAATCCATTTTGAGTTGTTTACTCACTTATAATACTAGTGTCCTACTTTTTCATTGAAACTATACTATGAACCATGCTGCTTTCAGATTTTCTCTGCTGTGACTCTTTTAGGTTTCTTCTCCCCCTTGACACTTTCTACACTTCCAACCTCCATCACTTGCCTGCCCAATTCTCTCATAATTGTAAGTTGAAAGATCACACGTGTTGTATCTCTAATTTATGCCTTGTTAGAAATTTAAGTAGATCAAATTAATTTGCAGCAAGTTAATCTTTTTTAACTATCATGCTCATTTGCATTTTAAAATGGATATCAAGTAAGTGATATAAATCTTTAATTATAATCAGTCATCTCATCAAATAAGAAAGTCCAGGGAATGTGCAATAAACTATTTTCTGCCCTGGAACCCTTCCAAATCAAGATTCAAGACCCCTCAATCATCCTAGAAAATGGAAAGTAGAGAATCTAGAAAGTAATATCACAATAATATTCCATCCAATCTGAGTACGTGGCTTCTTTCTTTCCCAGTAATCTCTAGTTCCATCATTTATTAATTTTTATTCCAATGACCTAGAACTTCAGCATTCTCCCTTTCTAGTCTCCCTATGAGATTTGTTTCTTCTTCTAAGAGGTGAATTATGCTTTGCTTTTATTTAGTCTTTAGTAGATAATTACTGTTATCAAAGGTAACAATAGCCCAGGCTGAAGGTGGTTTCTACTATCCCAAACCTACCTGAAAATTCAGTTGCTGAGACTTTTTCTATGATGCTATGTTCCTCCATTAATCCTTTATTCAAACCTGATTTTTAAAATATGTCTATTCTTACTCAATGATTATACACACTATAACATATATTTTTCTACTCTGATGAAATGCAGCCTCCTCGTAACTCAAATATAATACGTAATAGTTCATTTTGCCATCTTAGTAGTCATATGGAAATTCAAGATAATTTATGGAAATAAGGGGACAGTTAGGAATCACTATTAGTAGGAACAGGTATTTATTCTTCCTTGTTGTATTTAGAAGAGTTACAGTATACACATACACATAAACAAATGACTGGGGTTTGAAATAAAAATGCTGTAGAGTAAATTTATTGTCAACTATAGTCCAAAATGCTAAAGGAGAAAACTCAAAGGAAAAAAAATGGTATGTCTTTAGTTTGCCTTAGTTATAGGATCATGGAAAATTTTTGAGAAAATGACCATCTTGAATTTGATTACAAGTTGCAATTTGCAGTTTTGGAAAATGAGCTTTCATTTTTGTTTTACTAGCAATTAGTGTCAAGCTTGGATACAGATGGTGTGTTGTTAATCTGTGAAAGTTGGGGCTGTCTTTCAGGTATTAAAACAAATCAACAAAGTTGATTGCTCTATAATTGAATATCCACAATTTCATTTTGCTCTAAGTGTATTTGCTATCGCTAATGCTTATTGACAAATTTGTTATAACCTATGACTTTGAGCCTTTACAGCTATTTGAAAGACAGAACACCATCTGACAGCCTTGCAAAAGATTGAGGGTGACTTTACTTGGAGGAATGTAGTATTCTAACATAAAATAAATTATGTATAGTGTTTCATGTTCATAGGTATTAAAAACAGTTATTTTCTTGACCTTACCACACACAAAAATAAACTCAAAATGGATGAAAGACCTAAACATAAGACAGGACTACATCAAAATCCTAGAGGAGAAAGCAGGCAAAATCCTCTTTGACCTCAGCCGCAGAAACGTCTTACTCAACATTTCTCTGGAGGCAAGGGGAACAAAAGCAAAAATGAACTATTGGGACCTCATCAAGATAAAAAGCTTATGCACATAAAGGAAAAAATCAGCAAAACTAAATGGCACCGTATGGAATGGGAAAAGATATTTACAAATGACATCAGAAAAAGGATTAGTATCCAAAATCTATAAAGAACTTATCAAACTCAACACCCCAAAAATAAATGACCCAGTGAAGAAATGGGCAAAAGACATGAATAGACACTTTGCCAAAAAAGACATCCAGATGGCTAACAGACACATGAAAAGATGCTCAACATCACTCATCATCAGGAAAATACAAATCAAAACCACAATGAGATACCACCTCACACCTGGCAGAATGGCTAAAATTAACAACTCAGGCATGACAGATGTCGGTGAGGATGTGGAGAAAGAGGAACCCTTTTGCATTGCTGGTGGGAATGCAAACTGATGCAGCCACTCTACGCTGAAACAATACAGAGGTTCCCCGAGAAATTGAAAATAGAACTACCCTACATCCCAGCAACTGCACTACTAGACATTTATCTAAAGGATATGGGAGTGCTGTTTTGAAGGGGCACATGCAACCCATAGCAGTGCTATCGACAATAGCCAAAGTATCGAAAGAGCTCAAATGTCCATTGACTGATAAATGGATAAAGAAGATGTGGTATATATATGCGATGGAACATTACTCGGCAATTAAGAATGAAATCTTGCCATTTGTGACAACATGGATGGAAGTAGAGTATATTATGCTAAGAGAAATTAGTCAGAGAAAGACAAATATCATAGGGCTTCACTCATATGTGGAATTTAAGATACAAAACAGATGAACATAAGGGGAAGGAAGCAAAAATAATACAAGAAACAGGGAGGGGGGCAAAACATAAAAGACTCTTAAATACAAGACCAAACTGAGTGTTGGTGGAGGGGTCTTGGGTAGAATGATGGGCCAAATGGGCAAGGGGCATTGAGGAGGGCACTTGTTGGGATGAGCACTGGGTGTTATACGTAGCTGATAAATCACTGGATTCTACTCCTGAAATCATTATTGTACTATATGCTAACTTGGATATAAATTAAAATAAATGAAAAAAAATAAAGACAGATTATTTTCAGGAAACCAAAATTCATTTAAAAAGTAAGTCCTGCAGGGACTGGGTGGCTCAGTTGGTTAGATAGCTGATTCTTGATTTCAGCTCAGTCAGTCATGATCTCATGCCTCATGAAGTTGACCCCATGTTGGACTCTGCCCTGATAGTGCTGAGCCTGGTTGGAATTTTCTTTCCTTTTCTCTCTGCCTGTCCCCAACTTGCATGCGTGCACATGCAAACACATGCAAGCTCTCTCTCTCTCAAAATAAGTAAACATTAAAAAAAAAAAAACAACACACACACACATAAGTAAGTCCTGTAGTGCTGCCTCATTCCTATTTCCTCCTACCCGTATGTTTTTATGTAAACCTTACAGTTGTTCTTTTTTTTAATAAATTTTATTCTACTCAAATACTATTTTCATTTATATTCTTTAGAATAAGAAATTTGGAGTTTGGTTCTTACATTCTCCAAATATATGTGAAGAAAACAAGCATATAAATGAATGAGAAGGTGGGATTAAATAATGCAATCAGAGTTAATATTTCTTAGTTTCCTCCCATCATAAAAGTAACTTATAATTAGTATAAATCTTTATAGGTCAATAGGTGAGATGTATAGTGGTGTATTGTTTATAATAGATACCTACAACACTAAACTAGGTGTATCATTTTTAAAAAATCTATTCTACTGTGGCTTTAAATACATTAAGTAAAATTTTGCTCTACCGGGAACTTGAATGGCATGAAATTTGAAGTTGTTGTCTAATAATAAATCATTTAACTAACAAGTGAACCTAATTCTAGCTAATTATTAGAAATCCACATATCAATGGGAATTTTCATTTTCAACATAAACTTTATGGATGAAATAATGATATCTTTTAAAATACAGGAGTTTTTGACTGTATCTGGATATTGATTTTGTCACTTTCAAAGATTTTCATATCATCTCTGCCCATGAAGTAAGTAATGACCCACTATTTACTTAGACAACTTAAAAAATGCAACGTGTCCTGGCATAAAGCAGCCACTAAAATAACATAGCTGACCAGTATTTATTACAGTCAGTATATCATATTTTTATGATTTATGTTAAAATTTACTATTTTCTGGGGGAAAAGATAAAGTGAGCTAAAAACACTTTAAATGTATTTCTTGCTCTTATTATAGTAATGAGTGGGTCAAATGATCTGCAGAACTGCCTTCCTCCATGTGGTCATTCAGGGATCCAGGCTGTCAGAGAACTTGCCATCCTTACCATATGGCTTCCAAGGGCTCATGTCCTTTTCTCTCCATCAAGATGGAAGAAGAAAAGAGTGTATGGGAAGTGCCATGAACCATATCTGGAAGTGGAGTTCATCACGTGGGCTGACATTCAATTGGCAGTTCAATAGAATAGAACTTACAGAGTATCTAAGTAAAAGAGAATTGGTAATGTAGGTTAGATGTGTATCCAACAATAGGAGGAGAACATTGATTTGGGACAATTGTCACAAATCTCTTTTACCAGTGCCCTTTGTGACTCCATTTCATGGTTTCAACATCCTTATTATATTTGTTGTTGATTTGTGAATAAATAAGATGAAACGTAAAAAAAAATTAATGGAAACTGATAGAGCCAAGGTACAGGTCTGTCTGATACATCTGTTCTTTGTCATTTTAACATTCTTCAATATAATTACTGTTAATTGATTATTTTCATTATTATTTTTATAATAACGTTGGAATGTATTCTTTACAATAAGAATTTCCATGTCTAATAATGAATATGCTACCTATTCTATACCTAAATGTATATAAATTCTACCAGAGATGGTGTATCTTCTCATTTCTCAAATTCTTTTTCTGTTATTATTCAGTTAAAGGTCAGGTTCTGCTCTTTTTCTCAACAGACTTTATCCTTTCTCTTTTGTGGAAGTATTTCTTATTTTCCCAAGGATAATCTCTACATTTTAGACTATGACAAAACAAAACACATTAAGATTTTTATATCATAGAGAGTCATCCAAGGTTAGTGGACAGACTTTTCTCTCTCTACAGTGGCTCTTTTATTTGTTCTTTCAACAGATATTTGCGGAGCCCCTGTTAAGCATCAGTCACTTTTGTGATACAGAAAATAGAGTAGTTTACAAAGCAGAGAAAACCCTGTTTCCATAAGCGATCTTTCATTGTAGTGGAGAACACAGATAATAAACAAATATATATTATATGATATAATGTAAGGTCATTCAAGGGATTTGTTGAAAAAGAAACCAAATAAGGTGGATAATTGTTTAATATTTTTTTTTACCCAAAACAATGGGATTTTAGATACAGTTATCACTAAAGCCCTTTATCAAGATTTGGCATTTGAGAAAAAAACCTGAATGAAATTTAGATAAATGGGAACTACCAGACTTACTAGTATTTTATATAGAACTTTCTCAAGTCACAAGTACGCAGTTATGGAGTTTGGCTCTTTTGTGATAAATTACAGACTGGATGAACTATAGAAAGCAGCTTTGTAATGAGCACCTGCAAGTAATGGAAACGTTAATTAAGTTTGTTGATGCACCTGTGGTGCTGTTTGTTGCATTTCTAACTTGGAGGCAAGTGAATCAAGTAAGTTTGCAGGTGATCAAAATTTACCTGTGACTTAAATATATAATCAGGTAAAGTTTTCTGCACATCTATATACACAACTGACCAAATAATTGAGAATTTGTTATTTTTTGACATAGATAAACTAAATTGTACCAACCTTGCCAAGAGAAGTTCTATAAATAGCAAATTTTATAATACTATTTTGTAATTATTATTAGTTCACTTCTTATATTGTAGATCATACTACTGAAAAGATTACTGGAACCATTAAACAAATATAATACGGCCATACTATTACCTATAAAATGAACATCAAATAGTCTTTCAAAACTTTCTGGAATTTTGCATTTGTTGACTATGTCTTCAGAAAAACTATGTATTACACCATTATTTATATAAAGGAAAGCTTTCTGATTTCTGTTCATAAGTATTATGCAAACTTAGTGAAGAAGTACCAAGGACCAAGAAGATGAATTCATTTTATGTTAAGTTGATTCGTGTTGGTTGGAAGAAATCAAGGTTAGTGTTGGAGAAACAGTATAAAACTCTAGTTTTTTGAGAGTAGCTTTTAAAATCATCAGATATAGAACGGATGGCAAGATATCAGAAATAAGAGCTATCTTGGACTGGAATTTGAAGTGAATTTTAACGGTCATAAGTAAAGGAAAAAGTGTTAAGAATACAATTTTATTGGCTGATGCTAGCATTCAGAAGTAGAAGTACCAAAAGAAATAAAATTCAAGAATAGTTTATATTTTATACAAGCTATAATTTCCAGCATCTGGAAGCTTACAACATAGAGTAGACATCCACGTATATTTCTCGGAATGGACTGAATCGCCTTGTCGATATCTACTATTGACATTGTTATTCTTAACTGCCTAGAAGTAAAAGTAAATCATTTATAAAAATTTCCAAGTAAAAAAGAATAGGAAAGATGTGAAGTTGTACCTGAATCAGAATTTTAGATATTATAAGGAAGTCCCCTCCTTTCAATTCTATGTCAGTTCAATGGAAAGCACATGCTTTTTTGACATCTAATGATTTTTTTTTCCTTTTCTCTTACTCCATTAACCATTCCTCAATCTCTTTTCCTGGTGTCTCAATTTCTTTTCTTGCCAATACTCAGCACATGTTACCTTTATGTGACGTTTAAATTCTGAGTTTATAATTTCATAGTGTTCTATGTCTACTTAAAATTCTGTATGTTGGTATCAGCTTCATTCATTATTTTTATTATTTCCTATTTCCATCATTGATTAGAAGTTGTTTCATTTCCAACAAGTTTCATGTACTTGTGACTGTGTATGTGTTTTTGTTGTTAATTTCTAATTTTATGCATTCCAACAATAGAGGCTATATTTTATGTATTTCTTATGATATCTTGAGAATTCCCTGATAAAGGGTTAACATCTCAAATCAATAAAGAACTTATCAAATTCAACTCCCCCAAAATAATTAATCCAGTTAAGAAATGGGCAGTAGACACGAACAGACACTTTTCC
The DNA here is from genome assembly GCF_022837055.1 of Prionailurus viverrinus. Classification (NCBI taxonomy): domain Eukaryota; kingdom Metazoa; phylum Chordata; class Mammalia; order Carnivora; family Felidae; genus Prionailurus; species Prionailurus viverrinus. The sequence goes on along the minus strand of NC_062561.1, from coordinate 224,091,547 downwards.
AAAGAAGACATATAGATGGCTAACAGAGTCATGAAGTTTGCTCAACATCACTCACCATTAGGAAAATACAAATCCAAACCTCAACGAGATACCATGTCATATCTGCCAAAATGGCTAAAATTAACAAAACAAGAAACCACAGATGTTGGCAAGGATGTGGAGAAAGGGGAACTCTCTTACACTGTTAGTGAGAATGCAAACTGGTGCAGTCACTCTGGAAAACAGTATGAAGGTGTCTCAAACAGTTAAAAATAGAACTACACTCTGACCCAGAAATTGTACTACTAGGTATTTACACAAAGGATACAAAAATACTAATTTGTAGAGACATATGCATCCCAATGTTTACATCAGAACCCTGATATTTACATGAATGGATAAAGAATATGTGGTATGTATATCTATATATAGAGATAAATATATATCTATCATATATTAATATTAATGTAATATATATTAATATAATGCTTCATATATGTATTATATATATTAGTAAGCATTAATATATCATATTTTTGTATTACTCAGCCATCAAAAAGAATGAAATCTTGTCATTTCCAATGATATGGATGGAGCTAGAGTGTATTATGCTAAGTGAAATAGGTCACAGAAAGACAAACACTATATTATTTCACTTATATGTGGAATTTAAGAAACAAAACTGATGAACATAGGGGAAGGGAAAAAGAGAGTCATACAAACCATAAGAGACTCTTAACTATAGAGAACATACTGAGGGTAGATGGAGGGAAGTGGGCAGGGGATGGGCTGAGTGATGGGCATTATAGAGGGCATTTGTGTGGGGCACTGGGTATTCTATGTAAGTGACGAATTACTAACTTCTACTTCTGAAAACAATTTTACACTATATGTTAACTAAGTAGAATTTAAATAAAAATGTGATAGAAAAAGAATTCTCTTATAGCAGAGTAGTCAATTTTTAAATTTTGTATTTTTCTTGTTACTTGTGAAAGATCTATATACATCTTAATTTTTTGACTGCTTGATATATATGTTACTCAGATAGATATTTTAAAATCTTCCAATTTAATTGTGTATTTGCTTGTAGTTTCATCACTCTTTGCTTTATAATTTTAGGACTATCATTTTAGGTGTCTATAAGTTTAAATAGTCCTGTTCATTGTGTCCTTTAATCAATATCTCTATAAAATTTAAGTACTTAATGTTTCTGATTGTTACTATGTCTTATGTATCTTCCTGCTTTTGCATTCAAATGGAGTGTATTGTTTTGTTTTTATATCAGTATTCATTTAGACTTAGCATGTTTAATTTCTTTTTTTCATACCATAGCTTTTTGGCTACTTACTCCTAGGTTAATATTTTTCTTATTAAATATTTTGCATTTCTCATTTAGTTTACTTGTTTCTTCTGGAACTCCTTATAAACAATACCTTGCTTCTTTTCAAGATATTTTGCGTAATCTTAAAGTCTCTTTTATTCAGTTTTCCTCTCTTTATTGCTTTGGTTTCCATTCTGGATTATCATCTTAATTCTAGGTTAATATTTTTCTTATTATTTATTCAATGGATTTTCCCTCTTATTGGCTGAAATAATTAGAAAGTATTTATTTTTCACAACAACCCCCTTTAATTGATCCTTTATACAGCCAGCTCCTCTTGTAAATAAAGGCTTACTCTTATTGTAAAGATGAAACTTTCTTTTCATTTCTGAGATTTTTATATATATGAAATATAAATATTTATTGAATTTACCACTCACTCATGCAATTGAGTTTTCTAGTGCTGTTTGCAAAATTTATCTTACTGCTCATTTTGTTTGTGAATTATTTTGTTCTGTGACTTGTTCCCATGTTTGGTTTCCTGCCTCTTCAATCCAGTTCTCTGGGATGCTTACTAATAAAGTTTTAACTTAGAAGGCCAGGTACTGGGGTGCCCAGGTGGCTCATTTGGTTAAGCATTTGACTTTTGCTCAGGTCATAATCTCCCATTTCATGGGTTTGAGCCCCACATAGGGCTCTTTGCTGTCATCACAGAGCCTGGAGACTGATTCAGAACCTCTGTCTCCTTCTCTCTCTGCCCCTCCCCTGCTTGCACTCTCTCTCTCTCTCCCTCTCTCAAAAATCAACAAACATTAAAAAAAAATTAAAGAAAAAGAAGGTCAGATATGGTCCTTAACATTCCATCCTCTGGAGGCTTGGTTTATGGTAGCTAAGTGACTTGTCCAACTCCTTAAAGGATTCTATATCAGGAGGTCAGCTTCTGTTGCAGATAGATCAGATATTCAGCTGTAGAAGTAGCCAGAAAATACTTGTGAGGAGGTAATCCATGTCATTATTCCATTTAGAGCCTCTAACTATTCCATACTGCTTTGTGAAAGCAATGACGTGTCTGAGGGTAGAAGCTGATTTCTATTAATCTACTGGCTGAGTCATCCTTTCCACTGTGTTGTTTATTACCTCTTGTACAAATGATGATCTCTGATGGACAGTAACATATGATGCAGACATTCTCACATTTTGTGCCTATGCCTATTAAACCACCCACATGCCTATTCTCTAGAACTCCTTGTCATCAGATTTCCAAAATTGCTACTTCCCAGGCATCTGACCAACTAACATGGCCTGGGCCACAGCTTCTGAACTCATGAACACTTTTAATTCATTAAACTTCTCTTCCACCCAGTGTAAATGAAAAAGTACACCTCAATAAGTTTTGGCCACCAGAAGTATTTCTCCTCATTACTGATGGGGCACTATTTAGTTTTCACTAAATACAGGTGCTTTCCAATTTTGGTGGCTTGATAATAATTACCTTCTGATGAAAAATTTAGGCTACATGGTCTCTTGATGGTACATGGTTTAGCACTCAGCTTTTCACCAGGATGTGGTACCATTCCAGGAGCATTGCTTGGATGGGGTTGACTTCTCAGTTGTAGACAGAATTCCCTTGCTCCTAAACACTGGGATATGTACTGCATCTCTCCTGTTGGGTTTGCCAGAGGCCCCCCCCATTGTCTTTATGATAGATACCTCTAGAACCGATGTCACTGTTACTTTTATTATTGAATACATTATCCATTGTCCATCTCTATTTCTTTTTATTTTTATTAATTAACGATTTTTTAAAGTTTATTTATTTTGACAGCGAAAGAGAGAGAGAGAGAGAGAGAGCGAGAGCGAGCACGCACCAGCAGGGGAGGGACAGAGAGAAGGAGAGAGAGAGAGAGAGAGAATCCCAAGAAGGCTTCACACTGTTAGCACAGAGCCTGACATGGGACTTGAACTCACGAACGTTGAAATCATGACCTGAACCAGTCAAGGGTCGGATGCTTAACTGACTGAGCCACCCAGGAACTTTTTCTTTTTACACCTTAACCTAGTTCATCCATTTTCTCTATGCTGGCACTGACTCAGAAAACATGTTGCATGTTTAATATCATAGAAATCCAGGAGGCAATCAATCATCTGTTCAGGGAAGGTTCAATGTATCTGATAGAAGCTGCTGAAATATTTTTTGCCTTCTCCCAATCCAGCCTGATTGTGTTAAGATACTTTCGTAGGGTTCCTTCAATTCTGTGTTGGTAAAAATCCATTTTACATAAACAGAAAATCACATAGCAAATTCAGCATTCCACATAGGAAACAGAAATAATTCTGAGTATTTCAAGTTGAAACTGATTGAACATAGGGAATTGCTTGTTTGCCAAATCATTAGTGAGCTAAAGAAATGGAAGTTAGGTCCATTGTCTGTAACAACACATCGCTGCTGCCGTTGACCTGGGGCACAAAACTGCTATTGTCAGTGATAACACTGCTGTCTACACAGAGCCACCACACTCATGGAGGTGGTGACTGAACTAGGAGATTCTGCCCAATGCAATGCAGAATAATATAGATTACCTATAAATTGGCACTGCTACTGAAACGTCGCCTTCTCTGTCCTGCCTTCCGAATTTCGCCCAACTGCATCAAGAAGAGAGTCTGAATTTTACCCGTCCTCTGGCTACATGCAAGTCTCTAAACATAGATTTTAATCTTCCATTCTCAATAATGCGAGAGTGATCTTAGAAAGGAGCGGGAATAGACGTTGTGTCAGCCGACGACACCTTAAACAAAGAAGGTAGATGATGAGAGTTTGTAAAGGAATTCGAACACCATCCTGTCTTACACACAGGTCAATGAATTAATGAGTAGTTATGTAAACCTGGCAAAACCGTGTTGTGATGGCTTGGCAAGCATCTCCTATATTAGTTTCCTGGGGTATCCATAATGAAATACCATAACTAAGGTTGCTTTAACAGCAGACATTTTTTTCCTCACAGTCTGGAGGCTTGAAGTCCAAGATCAAGGTGTTGATAGATTTGATTTAAGGTCTCTCTTCTTGGCTTGCACATAGCCACCTTCTCACCACGTCTTCGTACTTTCTTCGTGCATATATCCTTGGAGTCCCTGTGTGGGTCCTAATATTCTCTTCCTATAAAGACTTCGGTCACACTGAATTATGGCCCACCCAAAGGGCCTCATTTTAGCTTAATCACCTCTTAACAGGCCCTTTCTTCGAATACAATCATATTCTGGGGTATTGGAGGTTAAAGTTTCAATATATGAGTTCTGGTGGGGGCACAATTCAGCCCATAAATCTCCCCGCCCACATGTTTAAAATTAATTTTACAAGCAGAGTAGGACCATTTGTATTCTCATAGCTGTTATGAAATTATATGAAAGATCATGCTCGTGTACATTTACAGTAAATTTTACACTAAAGAATCAAAATGAACGAATATATACGTTCTCCACCCGACCTTACAGAATAGCTAGCTGAGTTATTTACACACCACCTTAAGGACATTCAGAAGCGAAGAAGTCCTTTTCCGTTGTGCAGTGGTATATCATCGCCAATTCATCGTGACCCTAGCAATTCACAATGCCTCATTTTACCCTGAGAAACAAACCCAATTTCTAAGGTTCTGAGAAACAGAAATAGCTGTTTTTCACTTGGTTAAAACTAATTAATCTGTTTTCTTTATAGATAGAAAGGTGCTCCTATGAGTTATGAAAGAATGTAGCTCACAATTATTACAGTGAAATACCAGAGTTATGTCAATCTACATTCAATGGTGCAAACACTATGACCATAGTGCAGTCAAGTTCGCAGATCAATGTTTTAAAATTCTAAATAGACTTTGACTAAAGTTATTTTAATTATGCTAATCTAAAAGTTTCTCAAATGCTCCCACTGCTCATTATCTTTCAGGAAATCGTAACTCTTTTGTGGTACTGACAAACTACATTTTGGAATCGAAGGCCACTGGCATTTTTATAAATTATTTAAATGTAAAAATTGCTGCATAGTGGTTCATGAGAGTCCCTTTCATCACGGCGTTCACAGTGTGAAGATACAGTGACAGATCATTTCTAGGTAGAATCAAGGTGAGAAGTTTGCTCCAATTACTGCACAGAATTCCAGTAATAAAAGGATATTTTTTTGCTTAAATTGGCAACACAGAAGGAAAGGTCAGCTCTGGCATACGTTTGAGTATAAAAGTGAGCTTATTAATTTGGCTTCTTATACACAAATATAACAAATAGGTCATTTCTGATACACTAACTGACTTTTATCTGAGGTAAAATAATGAATAAATTAAGAAAAGGTGATGTAATATTATACAAAGCTATTTCCAAGTAATTTTGGGTATATCACAAATGAATAATAATTAACAATGATTTTAGATGTATTTAAGTAATTAAACCATATACCAATTATTACAGACAGATAGATACATGGACACATACATATCCCATATCCTAGTTGTTTTATATATGTTACATGTGTTTATATGTATAATATGTGTTGTATATGTGTGATGTATTGTTATATGCTATATCCATTTACTGGATATATATTTACTGGATATATATAAACATACACACACACACACACACACATACACATATACACACAGATGGGCATTTGGTTTATTTCCATTTTCTGACTTTGTGAATAAGGCTGCTCTACACTTTGTGTACATATGTTTTGAAATGTAATTCACATACCATATAATTCAGCTACTCAAGGTGTATAATGAAATGTTTTTTGCTTTGTTTTGTTTTGTTTTGTTTTAGTATTTTGACAGGTTTGTACAATCATCACCACCAAACTATTTTAGGATATTTTCATTATTCCAAAGGGGAAGCTCTATACCAATTAGTAGTCATACCATATCCTTCTACACCATGCCCCAGGCTTAGGCAATCAGCAGTATCCTTTCTATCTGTACAGATTTGCCAATTAGGATATTTCATATAAATAAAATCATACAATATGTCTGTCTTTTGTGACTGACTCCTTTCATTTATCATGTTTTCAATGTTCATTCATCTCCTTCCGTGTATCAGGATTTCATTACTTTTTAGTGACAAACCATATTCCACTGTATTAAAATATATTATTTTATTTATTCATCAGTTCATGGATGTTTGTTTGTTTCCATTGTTTTTTTAATGAATAATGCTACTATGAATTTTAGGTATGAATGTTTGCATGTATCACGTATATACCTAGAATAAAAATTGTGGGGGTCATACGGCAATTCAATGTTTCACCTTTTAAGAAACTGCCAGACTTTTCTTAAGTAAGAGGGTTCCCAGTTTCTCACATTCTCACAATATTTTGTTATCTGTTTTGGATTATAGTCATCCTAGCGGGTGTGGCATAAATGACACTATGGTACAACTGTCTCTTATTCATATGTCAAGTAGAAACAAATACTCTTAAGCTATCGCTAATGATCACTTAAATTGGGCGAGATAAGCCATTGACGTGTGCTGATCTTGCCAATTGCCAACACTCTGCAACCACTGATTTAAACAATTAGCAGAGATACCGAGCAAAGAAGAAAGTCTGTGTAAAAGGACACAGAAAGAGTAAAGCACTAATGTTCCATTTACTGGATATACCATATTTTATTTATCCATTCATCACTTGATGGACATTTGGGTGGAACATGAAAGAACAGTAGGGAAAGGAAGATACATAGTAGCATGAGGAAGAGGTAGGCCTTCATTTCAAAGGAATCCGATTATCATACTATCCCAGGTAAATAATTTTTAATCTAGGATCCTATGCTTAAGCAAATGATCAGACAAATTCGAAAACAAATGACCACATTTTTAGGCGTGGATATTTCAACAAACAAGCAAGCAAAAGAAAACAAAAACAAAGTATGCAAAAAAAATCCCCAAGACGCTCCCAGGCACCAGGAAGTTAAGGTAATTCAATGAAGGAATAAAAGGAAGGCAGAGGAACATAGAGCATCTTCAAAGGAAGATACTCAGCAGGGCAGGGAAGGTAAGAACATCCATGGTATACTATGACCTGCATTTCTCTCCCAGCAGCTTCCTCAGCAGGAAGCAGAGAGACTGTGTCATTAACAGTGTAGTCTCCTGAAACAAATGGAAATCTCAGGTTGTCTGACCTGTTTGTGTGGAAATTTGACTGAGAGCTTGGGGGGGATGTGGAGAGAGTTAGTTTGGAAATACAGCAAAACTATCAGTCACTCTATACACAAAAACTGAAAATAAAAAGTTGTACCTAAAGGCAATGTAATGATAGTACACTGAGCAGCCCAAATTCATATCCCTAAAACCAAAATAACACAAGTCCTGCATATTGATTTAACCCAGTGGTGATTTAATGACAACTGAAGATGTAAGGAGAAGGAAAAGGGTATGACATGATAAAAGAAATAAATCCTCCCTTCCCACAATAGGAAATCAATGGGTGCTTGAAAATGATTAATCATTATTGCAGTATAAGCATACAACTTAAAATTATGAGGGGGTATATGAGAAACACAGTAAGGGGTGCCTGGGTGGCTCAGTCGGTTAAAAGTCTGGTCCGACTTCAGCTCAGGTCATGATCTTGCGGTTTTTGAGTTCAAGCCCTGTGTCAGTCTCTGTGCTCAGAGCCCGGAGCCTGCTTTGGATTCTGTCTCCCTCTCTCTCTGACCCTCCCTCCTCTCACACTCTGTCTCTGTCTCTGTCTCTCTCTCTGAATAATAAATTAACATTAAAAAAATGTTTTTTAAGGAAACACGGTAAAAAGAGTTGTAACTACTTACTTCTAGGGAGATGGATGGGGAGGAATTGACACTTGAGATTTTCTACCTTGAATATTCTTCTTTGATTATTTTTAATGTTAATTTGATAAGTATATATTCAGAATATTTTCATTCATATTACCTTTGAGGTATACATTTTTTTAATAGGTGGCAGGTCACCATAGTGCTATCCTCATTAAGAAAACAACAACAATGCAAAGATAAAAAAACACTGTGTTACATTGCCTACAGTTCCTTTTCCAATTGGAAAGTCCATTTCTGAGCCTCATCTTTTTTTCCTCTTCCTTGCTTTAAAGAAATGTTTTATTCTTAAACATTGAAACTAATTCACAGTCAAAACTATTTATTTATATTTATTTACTTATTTCCCTTCAGGTTTATTATCACTCAGTCTATGGCTAGCATCAAATCGCAGGAATCTCACATTACCTTGATTTGATGTCTGGTGTTCGAAACTTGTTTTCGTATTTCTGTCAGAGAAATCTGTGTTGGTTTCATGGCTATCCTTCTATCCAGAGAGTCTTTGTCCATGATCTTCCTCTCTTTTTCCTTTGTGATTTAAGTTCCCATTCCTGGGCGTCACTCTCTGCAAAAAGACTTTCTATATTAAAAAAAAAAAATCAGCATTATAATAAATATATGCTCTCCGTTGGTCTCTTGTCACCATAAATAGTATGTTATACGTTCTCCACATCCCAAGCAGCACTCTGTGCATAAAAAGTAATAGCCATGAATATAAAATCTGAGTAAACTATTAAAGCAATTCTTATTGAAATGCAGGTCAAGGACACTTCTGTGACTTGTATTCAAAGGTAATTTCCCCAATCTTGATTACTCACATGGTGACCTTCTAATAATATTGTTTGTTTTCTTGACAAGAAAACAAATGTACTTATTCAAAATATCTTAATTTGTCTTTTCTACAATTCAGTGAATCATACAATTGACTTTTTCTGTATATATACTTAATAATCTGCACACGCATTCACTCACACAAACCGAAGAAACCCACAGAACATTAGGTACAAAATAGACTTTCAAAAGTTTAATTTCCAAGTACACATGTTATTTTATTTACATTATGAGATACTTTTTATTTCACTTGACTGGATTTCTTAAAAATCTATTGACTAGCTAGTAGGATTATCAAAGCATAATTTTTTAAATGATGTTCCCGAATGTAAACACTTACAGGAAATGAAAATTCATTTCTCTATCCTTCAAGGTCTTCTACCTGGACTAAGAAGTAAATTTATATAAGGGGCGCCTGGATGGCTCAATTGGTTAGGCATCTGACATCAGCTGGCCTCATGATCCAATGGTTCCTGAATTCTATCTCTGCTTAGGGCTCCCTGCTGTCAGTACACAGAGGGCTTTAGGTCCTTTGTTCTTCCAGCTCTCCACCCCTCCCTCACCCCCTCAAAAAAAATAAACATTAAAAAAAGAATTAAGTTTTCATAAGACAGGTTAACAGGAGGGAAAAAAAAAACAGTTTTTATCACATGTGCACCGAGGTCCAACAATGAATCTCTAGATCTAGAGAAACGACCAAAACCGGCAGTTTTTATACTTTTTTGACGAAGAGACAAAAAATCTGTGACACATTGACAGAACAAAGAAAACTTAACTTTGGGAGCTCCAATTACTAAGGAATTTGAAACAAAATCTGGTCCGTGGTAGTAAATTAGTAAAAAAATAACAAGGGTTATCTATATAGCCTGCTTGACTCTGAATATGCTAGTATCTCTGGTGATTTCCCATGAGACATTGATTTCCTGCTTTCAGAGGGCAGAGGGGCATCTGAGTGTCCTTCTTGCACAGGCTGTTTCTTAAGTAACTTTTATTTTAAATAGTCAATATGCCACTGTGTCACAGTTGGGGACAGCCTGCCCTTGACCCCTACACACTGAAAAAAGTGACATGAATTTCTGGCTCGAAATAGTGCAGCGATCCACATTTGATCCAGAAACGATACACAAATTTAGTTTCAACACAACAGATGTTAAGGAAACAGAAAACATGTTGACTGGAGGAAAATAAATCCGGTCACAATCAGAAATAGTGCCAGCGAAAACTAAAAGATAGGTTAGATAGGAACAGTAGCTACATAATTATTTATTGCAACTTTCCTAGCCCTACCCATGTGGTACTGGGATAGGGTATTGTTTTTATAAATATTCAAAATATCGTTGTTCTTCAGAACTGACACTAAAGCCTGCAAGGCAATATCTTTGTTCTTGTTACTGAAGGTTCTAATCAGTTGAAGACATGTCCTGGGCTATTGCCTAACTCAATTTTACATGCCATTTAGTTAGTTTGTTTGTTTGTTTTTTGTAGTAGTAGTATGGCTATTTTCAAGATTACTATTCAGAGAATGACTTTCCCACTGGTTCGCTGCCACAATTTTCCTATTTCGAGCAGATTTCTTTGATAAAGCACATGGACTGAGGTGATAGCAAGACATCTTTGAGTGCTAGTGCTCCAACATCCTAAAGAACCATCAAAGAGCAGTGGATGATGCTCTAACCGATAATTACAACTTAAGAGGATAATAAAAAGTACTGGTGATTGGTGACAGTGAAGCACTCAGTCCTGGCAAAAGCCTTGGTGTCACATGACTAGTTTGCTAATATCTACGGTTGCTGCTCCCAAACTAGGTTTCAGAGACTCCTGGAACTGCATTAAAGAGGAGGAGGGGAATGCTGGATCCCCCTGGCTTTTTTTCAGACATCAACTTTTAGTTCAACGGTAAAAATATTAGAACTCTGTGGTTTTACAGAAAGTTGGAAAATACACAGCTAATTAGGTTTTTTAATAATAATTTTGGATGAACTAAACTCAATTCTTCTAGCCTTGTACTCAATTTCTGGTTTGAAAACAAAAGATAAGTGCCCAGTGAAACCTATTAACTGCTTGGCTTGCTTGAAATTTCCTGGATCCGTCTCTACTATGATGGATAGTGGAAACCACATCCCTTGTTTCATAAACAGATCTTGAGTTAGCAGATGAAAATGAACATCCACATATCTCAACCCTTCCCAATGTATTACAATTAATAAAACTGTGCATGATTTTGGTTTTGGTAACCTTCTTTACTACTGAAATTGCCTACCAGGTTTTTTTTTGAAAATGTTATATTAATATTAATTTTCTTGAATTAATTAATCTTGAATATTCTCAAGGTATTTTACATGCAAACTCAATTTTTAAAGCTTACGATAATTATTTCCTTTTTTGATAGTCACATTATCCCACTCTGTCAGTGGGAACTCTACGTGTTTAAAACATATCTTGAGGTTTCTGCATGCCAATTCATGGAGGCAACACTCTCAAAGGACATCTAGATATTTTTAATGGAAACTAGTATTACTGATAAAAATATGGGCAGTAAAATTCATTGACTATCATTCCACAATACTGGTGCTGGGTAGGGTGGCCCACTCTAGGACACTGGGGTTACTTACAAAGCCAAAAATTATTTGTTTGTATTTTTAATGTAATGATTTCATATCAGTAATTCTCTTTTAAATTTAAGCATACAAAATATTGTACTCTCATTTACTTAATGTAAATTGCTAAATGAGTTTTTCTATAATAGGTTTACTAAAACCTTTATGTCTTCAGTCTCTTGTAATTGTATATGCTTCTTTTTTATAACCCTTAGACAACTCACTGTTTACCATTCTATGGTCATTTTATTGACCTTGAGGTTTTTTAGTAAAACTCTTGCTTACTGTCTAATTACAACTTACAATAACCTGTGAAGTGTTATAAACTTCTTATCTAAAATAATCAAGTTAAATAAGGATTTATATAACAGAAAATGATGTCAAAGTTAAATATAGTCTTTATTTTTCCAGATAATTTGATTTTGTGAGTTTACTTCTCTTTCAATGCAGATTTTCTCATTCCTACATCATCACAATATAAATAATTTGCATTAATTCTGCCTAGAAAATACTGTATTTTATGACATAATCACTCAATTCAAACAAGGAATCAGGTATTAACATAAGAAATTGAATATTGCTCATGATTTGATTAACAAATATATAATTGCAGAGAATGCCTCTTTCCAGCTATCACTAATCAGGCTGTCTAGATTTTGAAGGTCAAAGGAAGAAAGTAATAGAAGTTAGCCAATCAGTCAACTCAGTAATGGTAGACACAAAGGTCAAATATAATTATAAAGTGGTGGGAAGGAAAACTAAGTAGATTCTTAATGTTTGATTCCTTATGGTTAGATTTTTAAAATATATATATTCATCTATAAGTAAGTGTATTCATTAGTGGAAAAAAAAGATGTTATTTATGTTCAATAGCTTAGCATTTGTGCTCACTAGTTGGTATGTGTGTTTCTACCCTGTGTTGGGGAAAAAGCTAAACTATAGATACAAAGTAAATAAAATATGTTCAGAGATCACCAAGACGAAAGATGATATCAATGTAAGCTTAAAAACAAACAAATAGACAAGCAAATAATATATCATTAACATATATATATTCCATTATATATATTCCAAATATATACTAACAGCTCAGAATGTGCAGAGCACTCAGACAATGTTTTAAAGACAATAGGCTTCAGCTGGAGAGAGGAGAGCCGTTGCTTTTTGCTCTGAGCAAAGCATCTCAAAGTATGGTCCACTAACAAGGGCTGGTCTAAAGCCTGTCACTGCTCTGCTCAGAGAGCAGGAGACTATGATTGAGCACTTACGTTAATGATAAATTGAGAGAGCAATTTATTTTCTGATGACCCTAAAAATGCAAATTCATACTTGTATTTAATGTTTGTAATTCAATTTCTCTAGTGGTTAGCTTTAATTGTATTATATAAAAGTATCAGTCTATAAAGAATCAAGTTAAGAAAATCAAATGTAATATATTCTAAATCAATGACTCACAAATTACAGCCTATTGGCCAAAATTTGGCCAGCATATGAACATTTTATTATAGTTTTATTGGGACATGGCATTGTAAAGGTATACATAGCATTTTAATAGTAAATCCCTATGAAATAAAACATTTTTGCTGTTTAAATACTGAAATATTTTAATCTATTTTGAAATCATTATTGTTATGTAAGAATTAGTCATATACATTCTGTATATAAAATTTTTCATATACCAATTTTCATATACCAAGTTTTCAATTTAAGATTGATTATATTCTTAGACAATGAAATACATAACATTGGCATCGTATATATAATTTATGCTTAAAAATCTGTGGAATAAACAAACAATAAGCTACTCCATGAAATAAAATAGAACACAGATACGTAAACTTTCCTGAGAGAGGTAGAATTTGGCAATAGATTGAGAAATCATCTTAAGATTCTTAACTTTATTGAGAATTATGGTACAGGATTTCCTAATAAAATAGATACTGTATTTACATATAAGATTTCAAAATATGTTTTCCCTTACTTAGCATCACTGGAAGTTTAAACCCTTCCTATTATTTATATCAGGTGATTTCAGGTTTAAATATAGTGTTTGTATATCACGATTGAGTGTGAACCAAAGTATTTAGTGGCTTAAAAAAAATGGTCTTACTAAAAGTACCATAATTTTCTAGTTAATATATCTTTCAAGATATTTTTATCTGTTCTTTCTCTGTTTTTCTTCCTTGTCCTCACTTGGGACAGGGATTGACTTGAATTTGGTAATTTTTTGTCTTTTTTTTTTTTTAACTCTTGAAGCCAGTGTCAAATTAATTGGCAAGCTTTTCCCATAGTAGTTGGGCAAAGGATTCTACTGAGTTTGTCTGACACTGAGAGCAATGAATAACAACTATAAACTATTCTAGAATTAAGAATTTTATAGAGCTGAATTAAATAAAACCCAAATAGTATACTGCCTGACTATAATATCATAATAACATCACACAATTAATGTCATTATCATCTAAAATATATATATGTATATATATATACATATATATAATAAAATCAAAACAGAAAACACAATAAAACAAGAAAATAGGAAATATTATTTTTCAGCATCAGAATGTTTTATTGAATGATTAATATTTATGTCCATACATTTTGTTTTCCTAATGTTTCTTAGAATAGTGTTCTTTCTGTTCTTTAGTTACTACATATGCAAATAGTAGCAAATTAAAACAATGAAAATGCAATAAAGTCTCAATAATTTATTTGTCCTATTCACTTATTTTTTTCATATTGCAGACTTTAAAAAATATACCTTAAGAAATACTTTATATAAAATGAAACACTCAGATATTAAATACGATGCAATCAGTCTTCATGAATGTATATCAAGCCAAAATACCTCACTATCCCAGAAATTATCCTCTTGGTGTTTCCTGCTCATTCCCATCACGTTTTTTAAATTTCATGTTACATGCATTAATTCAATAAGATAGGAAAAAGAGGGGCGCCTGGGTGGCTCAGTCGGTTAAGCGGCCGACTTCGGCTCAGGTCATGATCTCACGGTCCGTGGGTTCGAGCCCCGCGTCAGGCTCTGTGCTGACAGCTCAGAGCCCGGAGCCTGTTTCAGATTCTGTGTCTCCCTCTCTCTCTGACCCTCCCCCATTCATGCTCTGTCTCTCTCTGTCTCAAAAATAAATAAACGTTAAAAAAAAATTAAAAAAAAAGATAGGTAAAAGAAATAAAAGACATAATGATTAAAAAGGGAGAAATAAAACTCTGAATTCTGAGATGTCATTGTATTCATGGAAAACTGAAGAAGTTTACAAGAAAAGTATATGCCACAATATTTGAATTTAGTAACATTTTCAGAATGCAAAGTTAATATTAAATTAGGGGCACCTGGGTGCTTGGTCGGTTAAGCATCTGACTTCGGCTCAGGTCATGATCTCATATGTCGTAAGTTCAAGCCCCTTGTTGGGCTTTGGGCTGACACCTCAAAGCCTGGAGCCTGCATCAGATTCTGTCTCTCCCTCTATCTCGTCTCCTCCCCCGCTTGTCCCCCCAACCTCTATCCCTCAAAAAGAAATGAACATTAAAAAATATATTAAATTAAATTTCTGTATGTTAACAAAACATTGAAGCTGGCATTTAAAAATACTATTTAAAATAGAATAAAAACTTTCAAGTGCTAAAGTATAAATTTAAAAAACAAGTGCATAATTTTATAAACTCTAAGCTATAAATCTTTGATGATATAAATTGAAGAAGATTTAAATAACTATAGAAATATACCAGGCATATGGACTGAAAAGTTAGTATTATTAAGACAGCAATTCTACTGAAATTGATCTATGGATTTAATTTAATTTCCCAACATAACACTAAAATATTAGCTGTGGGCTTTTCATGGATGTCCCTTACCAAGTTAAAGAAACTTCCTTCTATTCGTAATTTGCTGAGATATTTAATAAAAAAAAATGGGTGTTTTAACTTTGTCATAGCTTTCTCTGCTTCCATTGAAATAGTCAAGTGATATTCTCTCTTAAGCTATTCATATTATAAAACATAATACTCTTTAAATGATAAATTATTCTTAGATTTTTTGATATGACTCTCACATGATAATGCTATTTTCCTTTTTCTAGAGTAATAAATTTGATTTACTAAAGTTTCATAGCTTTTGCATCTATCTTCATAAGACAGTGTTCTGGAATTTCCTTTCTTTCTGTCTTTTTCTCTTTCTTTCTTTCTTTCTTTTTCTTTCTTTTTATTTGTTTGGTAATACCATTGTCTGGCTTTGCTATCACAGTTGTGCATTCAGGAGAAACTATCCCTGCTTGCACCCTGATCTTGAACTTCCAGCTCCCAGTTTGTAGGAAATTAATTTCTGTTGTTTAGGCCATCCAGGCTATGGTATTTTTATGGCAATCATAGCAAACTGATATACCTGTGCTCTTATTTTTTGACATTTGAATAAGCTAAAATTTATATTTAAATGATAATATGTCTTAGATACAGTTGCCAAGTTAATATTTGAGTATATCTTGACATTAAAGAACAAAAATGGAACACAGTCAGGTTAGGCATACTTATTTTTCTCCTTATTTGTTTATTCTCAAGTAATCTTGGCTTCAGGAGTAGAATCCAGTGAGTCATCACTTATATACAACACCCAGTGCTCATCCCAACAAGTGCCCTCCTTAATGCCCATAACCCATTTTCCTCATCCCCCTGCCCCCGCCCCCATCAACCCTCAGTTTGTTCTCTGTACTTAAGAGTCTCTTGTGATTTGCCTCCACCTCTGTTTTTATCTTATGTTTCCTTTCCTTCCCCTACAATCATCTGTTAAGTTTCTCAAATTCCAGATGTTCACAAGGATGCAGAGAAAGGGAAACCCTCCTGCATATATGGTGGCAATGCAAACTGGTGCAGCCACTCTGGGAAACAGGGTGGAGGTTCTTCAAAAAGTTACAAATACAACTACCCTACAACCCAGCAATTGTACTACTAAAAGTTTATCCAAAGGATACAGGAGTGCAGATTTGAAGGGGCACATCCACCGCAATGTTTTATAGTAGCACTAACAACAATAGTCAATTTATGGAAAGTGCCCACATGTCCATCAACTGATAAATGGATTAAGAAGATGTGGTATATATGTATATACAATGGAATACTACTCGGCAATGAAAAATAATGAAATCCTCCATTTGCAACATGGTTAGGCATACTTAAAGTGAAAACTCTAACTCAGTTTATATCCTCTAACTTAGTTAATTTTTAGCAGTGGTTTGAGATAGGTACTGCTATCATCCCCTTTTGAGAGTTGGGAAAATGTGCACAACAATTAATTTACTTAATAAATGTCATGCATCTATTAAATGACACATTTGGGATTTGAACTCCAGCAGTGTAACTCAGGGGCCATGTTCTTACCAAAATATTGTAGTACCTATTTATATACCAGCATTATAACTTCAGGTGCACTTTTTATTACCCCTGCTCTGGGTGCTTGTATTTGCTTACATACTTGAAAATCAACTCCAATGATCCTATTTTTTATTTGACTTATGGAACTATGGGTGTTCCGACTCTGTAGTTTGTTTGTTTTTTTTCCAATATTATTCTCGCCCCTTGATCTATTTGTGGATTTATATTCCTGTTTTTTTTTTCCTTTTTCTGTGTTGGTCTTAATTTTTTTTTTGCATTATATTCAAATTGAACTGACAATATTAAAACAAACAATAAAAGGAGCACTAAAAACTTTCATATTTTAAGATATTAGAAAATAGCAATTATTGAAAATGAAGCTTGTAAACAATAGGCATCGATATTTATACATAATAAAGCAAGAAAGGAACTGGCAAAAATCGGAAATGAAAGCACAAATTGACTATAAGATTTCATTTTGCAATTCTTTGAATATTTTAGAGTAACTTATGCATATATATTTTTATAGGACACAGATTTATATAACTAAAATTATTTAACTTTGAAGATATGCACATTTTTATATTTAAATTGCCCTCCATAAGTTTTATATCAACATTTACTAGCAAATACTATTTAAGGAACTGCCTCTGACTTAAAAATTATCCCTGAGAGGATATGTTAAGTCTATCAAGATATAATTTCAGAAAACAAAGTTAGACAATAAGTATTAATATTAATTTATGTAATTAATGATTAACACTAATCATGCTGAATGTATTATGAAATATTGTGTTCCTCTTCTTTGATATTATTTTTTGTATAAAACTGTATTACAATTAAATTTCACCATAAGTCATAATTTTTAGCAATAAAAAGTAACACTGCTCTTACAAGTACTTTAAATGTAAATGGACTAAATTTTCCAATCAAAGGATGTAAAGTTTCTGAATGAATAAAAAAATAAGACCCTGCCTACAAGAATTTCACTTCAGATGTAAGAACACAGAATGAAAGTAAAAAATAAATAAATAAATAAATAAATAAATAAATAAATAAATAAATGAAAAGAGGCTTTCAATGCAACTGGAAACCAAAAGATAACTGGAGTAAACTTATATTAGACAAAATAGGATTTAAAACAAAGACTGTAATAAGAGACAAAAATGGACATTGCATAATAGATAAAGGGAAACAATCCATTAAGAGGATATAACAATTGGAAATAAGCCTATTTTGCTCTTTGAGCAGTGTTTTGGAAAAAGTGTGTTGAATTCCAGGGACAAACTTCCAGTCATATTTTACTTTACTAACTTGTGCTTATTTTTAGAAATCTTCTCATCATACATAGTAAAATAGAACTTGGGCCAAAAGTACAGAAAATTTGATTTTTCTTACTCCATATCGGTCTTCATGGTCACTTACAACCGTATATCCAGTTGTAATGAATTATATATCTGGCTGTGCTCTTATTTCTCTGCAAATTTTCCACTTAGTCTATTAAAACTAATTCTAAGAAAGTTCTCTAAAATGTTCAGTCCTTTTGGAGTCTCTCAATGATTGTGCAAATTTTCTTCTTCCAGTGTGAGCATTTCATCCAGCAACTGGAGGAAGGGGAGAGCAGCTGTCAGGGAAAGGGAAGACTTCTTGGAGATCCATGGTATTTTCGGATGAAGTCTCTGACACGGCTTACTCAAAATTTGTAGGGTACAGCTCAAGCAGTGTTTACAGGGAAATGAACAACTATAAATACCTATGGGAAACAAAATTAATGGAAATTCCTCTTCTAGTTGTCTATCCTGTATTTTAGTGATATATGCCAGATATTTTAGTGGCACAACAGACAGACTATCTCATTATCATTCTCAAGAGAACAGAAACTCTTTGCTTTACAAAAAGGTTTGGTGTGACATTTTCCAGTCTGTCATCTTCTCCTAAAGAGCTGGAACACAGGCTTCAGTGACATACACACTTCACTAGTATCTTCAACTTTAACACCCACCTCCTCTTTGTCAAAAATCTCCTGTATTCTTTAAGTCCTGTATTTTTTTAATCTCCTGTATTCTAAAGATAATTCCCCCCTTTTGATGGAGTTTAGAAACTAGTGACTTGTACCACCAGAAACAATTGTGAAATTAATAGTGACTTAGAATTTATTTTTTCATAATTTTTATAATAACATTTACCTATTCTTTTCTATGGATGACAAGCAGTTAGCACAAATCTTCTGAGCTTCCTCCAAAGGCTCTTAAAATATCCACCGTTCATTTGTTGATTATCACTAAAAAGTGTTTGTTTGTCAGATCCTGTTTCATAAATCTGTTCTTTTTTTCAAACTCGTTCCTTCTCGAAACTTCCAAGACAATTTACTTCTTTCAACTTTTTTTTTTTTTTTTTTTTTTTTTTTTTGCTACACTCTGGATGCTGTGACCTCATCCATAAGTCTCCAGGGGCTTTGACGCCCTAGCACAAATTTCAACTGGCACAATCTCACTCGACAGTCTCTTTACTGGAGCTCTTACACTACTCCCCAGACTGTTGATTTTCATTTTTATTTTGGAAAATGCAAGGATACATTTGCATAAAAATATGATTTTTTTGTATTTAGTAATCTACTTATTCTCTCTTTTGCTCTTAATATCTATTTCAAATTAGAAAATCTTAAGCATTTTTGGAACTGCAGTTTTTAAAGAAATGAATTAGTTAGTTGTCATTAATTTGATTATATCTAGCTGTGTTCTTATTTGTATTTATCACATGTCAAGTTGTCTGAACTTCTTAGATCTGTGGAGTTTTTGGTAGATTTCCAAACATTTGTAAAATTCTCAACCCTAATCTCTTCAAATATTTGTTGTCACCTGTTTTCTTTTTCTTTGTCTCCTCCCAGGTGTCTAACACTTGTATATTTGAATGTTCTGTGTTATCCTGTGGGTTTCATGTGATTGATTACATTTTTCTCACTCATTTTCACGCTTCAGTTAGGATAATTTATATTTTCAGACCTTCAAGCTTACTAATTCTTTTTCCAATTGTGTCTATTCTGGCCTTAAGCCAATCATACGAATGCATGCGCATATTATCTATATAGACAAGCGCCCCATTGTTATAATTTAGATGAAGCCCTTTATGTATACCATCTTTTCTCAGAAAGGCACACCATCCATTGGAACTTTTTTCACCAAATATCCTCCTGATCTTACTATTTTGTTGATGATAAGGCTTGTTCTTATTTTGAACATAAATGTTTCTTTGCTGCTTTTTCTGTTTTATACACACAAAAAAGACATTTTACTCCCTGATTTTAAAAACATAATTTTAGAAAGATCTAAGATGTTAGCATGTAAAATCTACTTGGTTTTTACACTTACTAATGACACATTTAGCCACTTTTTGTTCTTATACTACTTCTTATGGCCATTTAAAAATATGGATATTTGACTCAGTTTCATGCTAGAAAAATCAGAAGTCCTTGGAAAGATTAGAAGTCCACTTTGTTTATGTACATGACTATTCTTGATTAAGTCAATCATGTTGTAATTATTTCCAAAGAGCTTCAATATAGAGGAAAAAAAGAGAGAGAGAGAGAGAGAGAGAGAGAGAGAGAGAGAGAACAGACTGAATTGTTTATTGTCTGGGGACATTCTCCTTTTGAGGCTTTCTCCATGTTTCCTATCACAGAGAGGCACTTGTATGACTTCACACATTTTTCCTCTAAAGTTTCTGATTAATCTCAGATATTGCACGGGGTCAGGGGCAATCTGTTGGTACACTGATATTTGTCTTATGACAGAGTGGGGTTATTACACGTCTTTATAAGAGGCCTTTAGCCAAGTTTTTTTCAAGTCCTACAAAAACTGTTTAAAATTAAATTAGATGGTTAGAGTGTGTAGATCATTAAATTTTGCATTCAAACTGAATAGCAGAAATAACTCAGGTTTTAAGAAAGAGAGATTGCTAGGGCACGAATGAAGAGAGTGTCCTTTTTGACTTTGCAGAAGCAAAATGCTTGACTCAACAGGAAAAGCAGACTTTGAATATTAATAATAGTTTTGGGGAAAAAAAAACAAAACACCTTCCAGGGTAGTCATACTACCTGTAGTAATGAAAATGGCAATCTTTTTACCTATGGGCTTATTCCAAATAATAGTAATTTGTAAGTAATCTTTTAAGAAGAACTAATAATTATATGTATAGTTTTATGTATGCAAAGGTAATAGCAAGTTAATCATGGGTTTTGACGAAACATGCATATTTTCAATCCATCCTTAGCAATTCTAGACTTATGACTATATGTTTTATAGCTTCTCAGGGTATTTATTATGTAACCTTTTTATGCTAAAATTTTTATTAAATTTATAACTTAAATCCAGAACAGTACACAATCATAATTGCAGTGGTGATGCATTTACATGAAGTAAACACATTTGTATCACCAGCACCTATAGGAAGAAACAGAAAATTCCAGATGCCCCCAAAGCCTTCTTCAGATCCTCTTTTTTGTTGGCAATTACAACTAACCCTCACCCAAAATTAATAACAATCTTGGCATCTAAAATAATATATTGCTTTTGCCTCTTTTTGCACTTAGCATAAAAGGAATCATCCAATATATACTATTTCTTTCTAGTTTATTGTTTTTAATATTTTGCATTTGACATTCACCTATACTACTACATTAGATTGTAGTTTGTTTATTCTCATTACTGAACAGGATTCCATTGCATGATGTATCACAATTCATTAATCAGTTCTGCAGATGGACCTTTGGCTATTTTGCAGTGGTAAACTGTTACAAATAATGCCTATTATTAAAACAGACTTCTTAGGGCACTTGCGTGGCTCAGTTGGTTAACTGTCTGACTCTTGATTTCAACTCAAGTCATGATATCATGGTTTGTGAGATTCACCCTGCATGGCATGGAGTTCCACCCTGACAGCAGAAAGCCTGCTTGGGATTCTCTCTCTCCTCTCTCTCTCTCCCCTTCCCCCTGTTAGCACTCTCTTTGACTCTCTCTCTCAAAAATAAATAAATAAAACTTAAAGAAAAAAGAAAATGGACTTGTTACTGTATTTGGCTAGACATATAAGGTGGGAATACAAACAGAGATGAAATTAATTGGTCAAATTCATGAGTAGGGTAGCTGTAATAAACAGTACCAATCACCTTTGTAAAGGGATTTTGATCAATTCACAACAGTATATGTAAATTCCAATTGCTTCATGTCCTTGTGATACGTGGAATTGTCAATTATTTTCACTCATCCTTCCTGTTTTAATTTGCATTTACTACCTGATGACTAATGAAATAAAGTACTTGTTTCATTATGTTTTATGTCATTTGAATATTATATTTTGGGAAGAGCTTATCTGAATCTTTGCTAATTGTTTTAGAGTGCCTTACTTTTTGTTTATTTATAAATACTGTTTATATATTCTGGCAACATGCCCATTATTATATACATATGCGTATGTTAATGTGCATATATTTTATGCCTACTTTATTACATAGCCCAGAACACACTGCTCTATTTATGCACTTATGTCAATCTAGAGAAATACTAAGAGTTGGGGAAGATGGTAGATACAGAAGACTACTGAAAACTGAAAGATCATCTGAATTCTATTTTCCTTGAAGTCTCTTCTAAGTCGCAATGATACATTAATTTGATGTTCTTGGGGCAAAATCTCAAGTTGAGAAATATCTTTTCACACACACAAAAAAACAAACTTCACTCTCATTTTGAGCATAAATTCGTACTCATGTTTTCAATTTGATTTTCAAAGGCCACTACACTCAGTCTTTCGTATCCTCATTTTCTTATTTATTTATTTATTTATTTATTTATTTAATTTTAATGTTTATTTATTTTTTTAATTTAAAAACTTTTTTGAATGTTTATTTTTGACACAGAGAGAGAGAGACAGAGCATGAGCAAGGGAGGGGCAGAGAGAGAGAGGGAGACACATAATCCAAAGCAGGGTCGAGGCTCTGAGCTGTCAGCACAGAGCCCGTCGCAGGGCTCGAACTCACAGATCGTGTGAGATCATGACCTGAGCCAAAGTCAGACGCTCAACAGACAGAGTCACCCAGGCGCCGTGATGTTTATTTATTTTTGAGAGAGAGAGAGACAGAGTGTGAACAGGGGAGGGGCAGAGAGAGAGGGAGACACAGAGTCGGAAGCAGACTCCAGGCTCCTGGCTTCAACGCAGAGCCCGAGGTGGGCTAGACCCACGAACTGAGCCATGAGATCATGACCTGAGCCAAAGTTGGAGGCTTAACCAACTGAGCCACCAAGATCCCCTCATATCCTCCTTTTCATCAAAATCTGTAAGTCATTTCCTTGAAATGTTCTAGAATTCATGTTTTCTTATTTTTTGTCTTACCTAACCAATATTTTCTCTCCCAGTCTTCTGTGATTGCCTTATAATTGTCTTAATAGCGATTGCGTGTACTATTAATTTTCTATTTGATGAATATTAAACAATAGCATTCCATTGTACCTCTGATATGGCTCAGTTATTCATTTTTCCTTTTGCCTTTCTTTCCTACCTCATATCTACATAATTTTGTTTCCATGCCAACTGATTCACATGGTTTTCCTCTTTCTCCCTTCCAATCCATCCCATACAAGGCTAACAGACATATCTTTTGCAAAGATAAATCTATTTACTTTTAAAAATCTTTATGAGACTAACCCCCTTAAAAATCCTGCAATAGTAAAGTCCTGGCATTCAGACAGAGCCCTTCCAAGATTGATTGAGCCTTATGTTGTTAATTTATGCCTTAATAGTTTGGTGTAGTTAGAAGATGGCATTGAATTATATCATATCCTTATAGCAGTAAGAAAGGATCCTCTTAAAATCATTGTCCTAACACTGATATTCTACTAAATAAGCATCTTCATTTTAATAACTATAAACCATATAAATTATCTTTCTGTAGAATGCAACTTATAATTGTTATTCTTAATTGCAAGTCTTTTGACAATGTGTTTAGGAAACTGATTAAGATACGATAATATTTAATTTTAAAATGTTGTATTATCTATCCAATCATTGTCTGTGCTCTAATACATGTCTTGTTCTTTCAGAAATATTTTTTTTTAATTTTTTTTCAACGTTTATTTATTTTTGGGACAGAGAGAGACAGAGCATGAATGGGGGAGGGGCAGAGAGAGAGGGAGACACAGAATCGGAAACAGGCTCCAGGCTCTGAGCCATCAGCCCAGAGCCTGACGCGGGGCTCGAACTCACGGACCGCGAGATCGTGACCTGGCTGAAGTCGGACGCTCAACCGACTGCACCACCCAGGTGCCCCCAGAAATAATTTTTAAAAATCACATTTTTCAAAAATCATTTCAGATTACTTTAGAGTAGACCTAGAATGACAACAGGGATTTTATTTCAATATTGATACTCAAGAAAAATCCTGTTCAAATTCCCACGTGATCATACTACATTGTTTGTGTCAGAGCCTTGAAAGTTTAGTATTAAATAACAGTCTTGATAAGACCCCAGGGGATTTAAATAAGTCTTGAAGTTCTTTTCCTCCGATTTCTTAGGTTATCTACTGTAGAACATGAAATGGTTTTGCTTCATTTAAAAAGCTCACATCTAAATAAAAGATTGTTGTTTTATTCCCAAGGAAAATACTTGCATCTGAGATTCCATCTAAGGATATTTCAGAATAGTTTTGTCTTTGTAATGAAACTTTTTATGTGAACCACAGTGTAGTTTAAATCATTATTTGTAATTTAGACAATAATATACATACCATATTTGTTTTCGTATCTCATTTTTTGTTCCTATTATTCACTGTTTTGTTCCCTAAAAGATTACCTGGCCTAGAGTAGGTACTTAACAAATACTGCTTTAATGAATTTACAGGTCCGTTTGCTTTTGACCATATTATCTAACTTCTCAATTTCTTGTAAAATTTTTTAAATGTCAATAGTAAATTTTAAAGCACAGGGTTGTTATTAACAACGTCGAGATATCGACCATAAAGCAAGAGTGCTCAATGCATTGGAAACTCTCAGTAAGCATGAAATTTCCTGATTATCTTTTAAAATATTTTCAGAACTTTCTTAAAGAAGAATCTTAAGTAGTGCAAGTTACTACACTCAGTTTTGATTATATAACTGAGTACATCAATTACATCAATGTACATCAATTCTACCGTGAAAACACAAAGACTTATCTAGCACAGAGAACACTGCTGAGAACATAGTACTGACTGAGACAATTTCCATGGGAAATCTCCAAATTATTTTTGAACAATAACAACAGTGTTATCAAAAGTGTATGTAATAGTTTCCTAGAGCTTCTATAAACAATAATCACAGACCTAGTGATTTGAAATAACAGAAACTTATTCTGCCATAGCTCAGGAAACTAGAGTGTTAGCAGGATTGTTTCCTTCAGGAGGCTCTGATGGAGAATCTGTTCCATGTGTCTCTCATAGCTTCTGGTGCTTACGGATAATCACGGACATTCCTCGGCTTGTGGCTACTCTGATGTCTATCCCCATCATCACTATACTCTCCCCATGTGTCGTTCTCCGTGTCCTCTTGAAGACATCAGTCATTGAATAGGACCTACACTAATCCAGGATGACATCGTTTTTATATGATTACATCTTCAAATATTCTGTTTCCAAATAAAGTCATATTCATACGTCCCTAGGAATAGACTTGAATTTATCATGTTGGGAGAATGCAATTCTAGTCACCAGAGTGTGCCTAATATTTTGTCATTGATAAATAATTCAGTTAACATCCCAAAGCTCCGTTCACATCTTGAGAAGATGTCTTAAAATAATTTTACATCATGGCTTGCAATTAATTGATTTTACAGTCCATGCGTTAATAATTTGCCATCAAGTTAAACATAAATTTTACTGCACACACAGTTGAAGCATACACTATTCAGTTTGTTAAAAAAGTATTTTTTAGTAAGATGTCTTAACACTTTTTTCATGTTTATCTATTTATTTAGGGAAAGAGAGCATGAAGGGGGGCACACAGAGAGAGAGAGAGAGAGAGAGAGAGAGAGAGAATCCCAAACAGGCTCCACGCTGTCAGTGCAGAGCCTCACGTGGGGCTTGATCTCACAAACTGTGAGCCAAAATGAAGAGTCAGATGCTTAACCAAGTGAGCCACCTAGGTGCCCCCAAAATGTATTCATAATGCTTAATACATGTGCCTATATATTCTTTCATAAATATCTGCTCTCATTGTTTACTGACTTTGTACTTTTAAAAATTAACAATTAAATATTATATATTTTTACATTCTTTTTTCTTCTTTTTGTTTTCAAGTTTTTATTGAAATTCCAGTTAGTTAACATACAGGGTGATATTAGTCGTTTCAGGTGTGCAGTATACTGACTTACCACATCCATATAACACCCAGTTCTCAACACCAGTGCACCCCGTAATCACCATCACCTATTTAACTCCTCCCCTCACCTACCTTCCCCCTGGTAAACATTAGTTTGTTCTCTATAGTTAACAGTATGGTTCTTCATTTCTCTCTCTCTCTCTTTTCCTTTGCTCATTTTATTTCTTAAATTCCATATATGAGTGAAATAATATGATATCTGTCTTATTCTGACTGACTTATTTCACTTAGCATACTACTCTCTAGCTCCATCCATGTGTTTGCAAATGACAAGATTTCATTCTTTCATATGTATATCATCTATATCTATATATGTATGCATCTCTATCTACCTGTCTATCTATCTATCTATCTATCTATCTATCTATCTATCTCCATTCATCAGTCAATGGACATGGGCTGTTTCCATAATTGTACTATTGTAGGTAATAGTGCTATAAACATTGGGATTTATGTATCTCTTTGAATTAGTATTTTTGTATTATTTGGGAAAATACCAGGTAGTGCAATTGCTGGATTGAAGGATAGTTTGTATTTTTAATTTTTTGAGAAACCTCTATACTGTTTTCCAGTGTCTGCACCAATTTTCATTCTCACCAATGGTGCCGGAAGGTTCCTCTTTCTTTGCATCCTCACCAATACCTGTTGTTTCAAAATAGTACTCTGATTACTATAAAACACTGAAAGAAATTGAGGATGAGACACAAAAAAATGGAAAGATATTCCATGCTCATGGATTGGAAGAACAAATGTTGTTAAAATGTTTATACTACACAAAACAATCTTTATATTTAACACAATTTCTATCAAAATACCAGAGCATTTTTTACAGAGCTAAAACAAACAATTCCAAAATGTGTGTGGAACCATAAAAGACCCCACATAGCCAAAGCAACCTTGAAAAAAAAAGCAAAACAAGAGTCATCACAATTCCAGACTTCAGGTGATATTGTAAAGCTGTAGTGATCAAAATAGTATAGTACCAGTACAAAAATAAGACACATACATGAATGGAACAGAACAGAATAGCCAGAAATGAACCCACAACTATATGGTCAATTAATCTTTGACAAAGAAGGAAGGGATATCCAATGGGAAAAAAGACAGTCTCTTCAACACATGCTGTTGGGAAAATGGGACAGCATCATGCAAAAGAATGAAACTAGACTACTTTCTTACACCAAACACAAACAATAAATTCAGCGTGAATTAAAGACCTAATATGAGACCTGAAACCATAAAAATCCTAGAGGAGAACATAGGCCATAGAAACTTCTTACTAGATATGTCTCCAGATGCAAGGTAAACAAAAGCAAAAATGAACTATCAGGACTTCATCAAAATAAAAATCTTCTGCACAGTAAAGGAAACAATCAACAAAACTGAAAGGCAAGTTTTGGAAAGCGAAAATATATTTACAAATGACCTATCTAGTAAAGAGTATGAAAAATATCTAAAGAACTTATAAAAATTCAAAAACAACTAAAGAAATTACAAAATACAAATAATCCAATTAAAAATGGACAGACAACATAAATAGACATTTTTACCAAGCAGACATACAGACGGCATACAGACACACGAAAAGATGCTCAACATCACTCATCATCAAGGAAATACAAATCAACACTACAATGAGGTATTATCTTACACCGATCAGAATGTCTAAATCAACAACACAAGTAATTATTTGATTTTTGGACTTGAACTTGGGATTGTTTATGTACCTCACGGCAGAGAAATGATTCAGCTCCCAAAAAAAAGACAGTTGTGGTTTTTTCATAACTTTAATTCTCCATCTTATACTCACACAGCTACTGTGATTTTTTAACAAATATTTTTTGTCAATAGCAAATGATATTCTTACCCTATGAACACTTAGAATATTTTTATTTTTACAATAGTCAAGACATGTAAGCAACCTAAGTGTCCATCAGTAAACAAGTGGATAAGGAACATATACATATAATATATATAATTTAATGTAATATAATAGTTATATATATATATTTATATATATATTCCTTATATATATTACACTTAGGTAAGCAACCTAACTGTTCATCAGTAGACAAGTGGATAAGGAAGATACACATATAATGTATATTGGAATTACATTATAATATATTATAAAATGTTGTATATAATATATATATATATATATATATATATATATATATTCCACTATATAAAATGGAATACTAAGCAACCATAATAAAGGATGAGATCGTGGTATCTGAGACAAAATGAATGGACCTAGCGGGTGGGATATGAAGTAGGTAAGTCAAACTAAGAAAGGCATATATCATATGATTCCACTCATTAATGGAATATAAAAATAAGAATAAATAAAAAGCAGAATCAGCACTAAAAATATGGAGGACAAACTGTTATAAGCTGCCAGAGGGAAGTGGTGTGGGGGTTGAGAAAACTGGGTGAAGGGGAGAGGGAGATACAAGCTTCCACTTACGGAATGAGTAAGTCACAGGAATAAAACGTAGAACATAAGGAATATAAATAAGTAAGTAAGTAAATAAATAAATATTTGAAATATATATACGAAATATATATAAACATATTTCAAATATACGTATATATTTGAAAACACTACTAAAATGCAAGCAGAGAGAAAATTTAAATGAAATGTACTCAGTTTTGGACAATTGCACAGTAGTTGATATATATTGAAAAGTTTCTATCCATGGGTACCACAATTTTAAAAAAATCAACCTGCTTACAGTGCAATTAGCATACAACAAAATTCACCAATTTTAAGTGTACACTTTGGTGAAGTTTAACAAATGTCTACAGTTATATATTCGGCATCTAATTCATGACACCGGACCTTTCCACCAACCACCTTCAGTTACCAGGATCACTTTGCAGTCAGTTTTCTTCCCAGAGCCCAGCTCCTGGCAACCACCAGTCTCATTTCTTTCTCAATAACTTTCCATTTCCTAGAGTGTCACCTAAATAGTAAGGCAGTAAGTCTGCCTTCTTTCTCTCACCATCATGATTTTGAGCATTAAGACATATTGCCTGCGTCAGCAGTCCATTTATTTTTATGGTTAAATAATATTTTAGTTTTTGGATACAATATCATCAGGGCATTATCCTAGCAATGAATATATTGATATTACTTTTTGTTTAAAATCAGGAATTATTATTAACAAATCTATGTAAAAGCCTTTGTGTGGACCCCTGATTTCATTTGTCATGGGTAAATACCTAGGAGGGGAATCAGTGCATAACATGGTAAGTAAATCTTTAATTACATAAGAAACCATGGCAGAAACCAGGGCAGAGAGAGAGAGGGGGCACAGAATCTGAATGCTTTTCCAGAGTGGCTGTACCATTTTATATTCCCATCAGCAATAATGGGATTTCTAGTTTTTCCTAAGTAGTGGCAAAATCGTGGTGCTGTCAGTATTTTTAATGGTAGTCGTTTTGTTGAATTTGTACTAAATTCTCATTATCATTTTATTTTCCATTTCCCTAATGAAAATTAAGTTGAGGATCTCCCATATGCTTTTTTTAATAGTTTGTGTATCTTTGGTGAAGCATTTGCTGAGATATGTGGCCCATCAATTTTATTAGATTGCTTGTATGCTTATTTTAGATCTGTAAAAAAAAATGATATTTATTTGTTTTGAGAGACAGAAAGGCAGCATGCATGAGCCGGGGAGAGGCAGAAAGAAAAGGAGAGAAAGAAACCTAAGCAGGTTCCATGCTGTCAACCCAGAGTCCAAGGCAGAGCTCGCTCCCCACCTCAGGCCAAGAGTTGGACGCTCAACCAACCGAGCCACCCAGGCACCCCTGATCTGGAAGAAATTTCTTTATAGGGTGGATTAGAACCCTTTCTCATTTTCATATTTTGCAAATACTTTTCCCCATTCAAGGCTGTTTTTATTTCATTTTTTGAAAAAAAAATTGAAATATCTTACAGGTTCTGGAATTTTATTTTTTTGATTAAAAAGTTAATTTTCCATTTTTTCTTTATGATTGATGCTATTATGTTTATTCTCATAGATATTTCCATGAATGTTTATGTTTATGCTTAGCTTTAATTATACTTCTACATTTAGGTCTAGAGTCCAATTTGAATGAATATTTATGTATGGTAGGAGGTAAAAAGGGTATGGATGAAAGGATTTTGAAATATATATATATGTATATATTATACTTTTTACAAATAAATGTTTATTTATTTTGAGAGAGAATGTGAGCAGAGGAAGGGCAAAGAGAGAAGGAGAGACAGAAGAGGAGAGAGAGAATCCTGAGCAGGCACCACACTGTCAGAGCAGAGCCTTAAGAAGGCTTGAACCTGCAAACCATGAGACTATGACGAGAGCCGAACCCAAGAGTCAGATGCTTAATCAACTGAGCTACCCAGGCACCTTTTTAAACATATATATACATATTTTTAATGTTTATTTTTGAGAGATTGAGAGGGAGAGAGAGAGAGGGAGGGAGACAGAGAGACAGGACAAGGGAGGGAGGGCAGAAAGAGAGGGGGACACAGAACCAGAAGCAGGCTCCAGGCTCTGAGCTGTCAGCATAGAGCCCCACTCAGGGCTTGAACTCACGAACTGAAAGATCATGACCTGAGCCCCAGTCAGAGGCTTAACTGACTGAGCCACCCAGGTGCCCCAATACTTCTTTTAGAGTCACTTAGATTCACTGCAAAATTGAGCAGAAGGTGTAGCTCTTCCAATGTAAACGATTTCCAATTGGTAGCAGAGGTATTTGCTGAAAAGATTCTCTTTTCTCTTTGAATCGCCTTGTACATTTTCCAAATGCAATTGATCCTGTGTGTATGCACCGATTTTTATTTTTCTTCTCTTTTATGGCTCAGTTGGTCTATATATTTGCTTTTATGCTCATATTAACCTGTAGTGCTTACTATGCTGTATAATAATTCTTGAGAGGAGGTCATTTAAGCCCTCAAACTATATTCATCTCTTACAGAATTGTTTTGCCCATTCTGAATCCTTTTGTCATGTTTTCCTTTTTTGTCATGTTTTCCTGTGTCTATTGTTTCATAAAATTTCATGGTTTTTTTTTTCAATTCTCTGTGGCTAGTATACAGAAATATTATAAAATTATATATAAAAAATATATCCCAGCTAACCTACAGCTATGCTAAAGCTATATATGTCTAGTGCATTTTTGTTTATTTCTTCAGAATTTATTTATACACCATAGTCCTATTTTCAAATGAAGATGAACTTTCTACTTTCCCTACAGTATGTCTGGCTTTCTTCCACTGCCTAGGACCAGCAGTAAAATGTTGAATAACAAAGAGAGTGGGCATCCTTGTCCTATTACTGAGGCCAGTATCAGCCTCTTGAGTTTCTTTTTAAGTTTGAATGGTATTTTTTTTCCTTCTTTTCTTTTTAACTTATTTGTGTCTTTCTATTTAATGTGAGATGTCTGCAGGATGACTATTTTTGTCCTTTCTATCATCTAGGTTTATACTTGACGTGGTTTCATTGTTGTGATTATTTCATTCACATCTCTTGTAATCTTTGATATGGTTTAAATCTGACATCTTCCTATTTGTTTTCTCCTTTCTCATCTGCTCTCTGTTCTTTTTTGGTTCATTTCATGCTTTCTATGAATTTTTTATGTCATTACATATAATCTCTTATTAAGTTATTAGCTATTTGTGTTCTAATTTTCTTTTCTAATGATTGCTTTATGGTTTGAAATATACATCTTCATTACATCTTATCTTCAGAGTATATTAAACTACTTAATTTACAATGTATTAACAATACAAAGGGCACTTTCATGTTTCCATTTTCTATTATTGTTGTCAAACATTTTACTTGTACATGTATCTCATAGATAGTTGTCATTTCTTCTTTGGAATGTGAATTATATTTTAAATATAATTAAGATAATATAGAAAGCATCATCTTTTATACCTACACTTGTGTATCTTTTCTAACACTTTTCATTCATTTTTAGTGGGTATAATTTTATTCTGACTTTAGGACATAGCTTTGTATTTCTTTTGGGCAGGTTCCTCAGAAATGGATTCTAATATTTGTTGCCTGAAAAAAATCTTTATTTCCCTTTTATTTTTATAATACATTTCTATGTTTAGAATCCTATTATTTTTCTTATAGCAAATTAATACTGTCATTCCATTCAGTGTATGACTTTTATGGGTTTCTGATAAGAAGTCATTATTTTACTTATTTTTGTTTCTCTGTAGACACCTGTGTTTTTCTTCTCGAGTTGCTTTTAAGATCTTGTTTTTACCTCTACATAAGCTTTATTGTGGATTTCTTTATGTGTATTGTGATTGTAGTTCACTTAATTTCTTAAACCTATATGTTTGTACGGTATAACCAAATTTTGAAATATTTAGCCATTATTCTTACAAATGCTTAGTTATAACAATAATAGCATATGTTCTAGGTCACTTGATAGTGTTCTTTAACTCACTGATGCTTTTTGTGTTCATTTTTTTAAAGTTTATTTATTTTCAGAGACAGTGTATGAACAAGTGGAAGAGGGGCAGAGAGAGACAGACAGACAGAGAAAGAGAATCCCAAGCAGGCTCTGCACTGTCAATGCAGAGCCTAATGCAGGGCTTGAACTCAGGAACACTTGAGATCATGACCTGAGCCGAATCAAGACTCAGGTGTTTACCCTACTGAGCCACCCAGGAGCCACTAGGGTTCATTTTCCTCTTTTCTCTTTCATTGCCTCATTTTGGACAATGTCTGTTGCTATGGCTTCATGTTCAATGATATTTCTGCTAATTTGTTGCTAGTATCATCCAGTGTACTTTCCATCATGGATATTGTATTTTTCACCTCTGGTGATTACATTTAGGTCATTTTTATATCTTCTATTGTTCTTTTCATGGGCAAGTTTCCTTCTACATTATTATGCATTTTGAGGCTATTTATAATGGGCATTGTAATGTCTTTGTCCTCTAATTCCATTAGATCTGTCAATTCTGTGCCTGATTATTTCAATTGGCTACCAGTTCTGAATTTAAGTTTTGTGAACTGAATTATATTTCTTTAAAGAGTGCTGGACTTTTTTTGGGGGGGTGGCATGTATTTAATTTACTTTCAACCTTTGTTATAATGATTCCAGGCTAATTTGACCCTGCCAATAAGGTGATACTCTGCTCAGAATTCTCTCTCAGGGTGCATGTATTATTAGTTTTTTTTTTTTTTTTTCAGTGTGGCTGAGGAGATTTTATGCTATTTTCATTCCCATGTGAGCTTCAGAAACTTCTTAGCTTACTCTTTTCTACTGCTTCTTAGAATTTCTCTCTACGAATGCAAAGATTGTCACTCATCCAAAGATTTGAGGAGACTCTTTTGAAGATCTCCAAAGATTTCTCTGTGTAGCTCCCTTTTATCTGATATTCTGCCCTGCTGATTCTAGCTACCTTGACATCTTCAAAATCTGATCTTTGTCCCTTCAAATCAGCAAGAATTTCAGGCTCTCTTTGAGTGCCTAGCCCTTCCTTGAGTCCTGAAAAGTGTGTCCACAGAGGAACCAGGGAACATCACAGCATTCTTCTGGTTTCACTTGTCTCAGGTATCACAATCCTATGCTGTTGTTTCCCAGTATCTGATAACATCTCACACTGGTGTTCAGGTTTCCTGGTGTATGTAGTGATGGCGGAGGGGAACACAATTACTATAGTAGTTGATTTTCCATAGACAGTAGGAGGAGATTATGCAATACCTTTACATGTATTAACTCACGTAATCCTCACAGGTCCAAGAAGTGAATTGTATCAAATTATTCTATCGTCAACTTGGTTAGACTGAGAAAAAAATTTTCCAATATCTAATTTCCTGTCTATTCATGGGTTAGAGTTAACCAAATAGGTACTTTCACGAGGTATGGGATAAAGAGGTGTGAAATTGGCCATGACCCCCTGAATATTAGACGTGATGGCAGATGTGAGGCACCGAGGAGCTTTCAGCGTGTCCTGCTGCCTCAACTCATCGTCCAGATCTTTTTGAGCGCTGGCTCTGCTATCTAACAACAAATCCTGGTCCACCACTGTGCTTTGCATATACGTTTACAGAGCCACAGGCTCACACCCCTCCTTTAATAGTTCCCTCCGCACATCCCTTTCGGTAGCTGAACATGTGCTTCTCAGACTGACCACATGTGACTCAGCTGAGGCTCTCTCACTTGTGTTCTGACATTCACGTTCCTGTGCTCTTCACAATTGCGCAAGCTTTAATTCCTATAACAAATCGCTTCTCCCACAATGCACTGCAGCTCCATTTCCATGAGTCAACATTTGCTGATATAGAAGGCATTATGGTGATCTCTAGTTTTTACATAAGTAAAATAAGAAATGGAAACAATTCATAATTTTTTTAATATTAAAAAGCCAATGAGTGCTAGAGCTAGGATTTAAATCCAGGAAGGGTGTTTCGAAATTGATGATTTTATTCACCTTGCCATATTGCCTCTTTAAAGCTCTGCACTTATCAGTGGTAATGAAATATCTGTCATTTTTTGGCACAACACTTTTATGACTATGTGTGTTGAAATATTCAGGGATTTGTATTTATTTGCTAGAACCGTTTGCCAACTGTCACATACATATAATGTCTACAGAATATTAAAATTAAATTCAAGAATATATTTTGTTTTTGTTTTACGTCAGTGATGATATATACAAAGATAAGCATTTTGTGAATAAGAACATCAAAGAACGATCTGAAAAAAGATATGTGAATAAAAAATAAATATTGATGTATGTTTTTAAAAATCAAATATAAATTTATATTGTCTTAAATATTTTTTTTATTTTTGTCTGTCTTAATTATACCATTAGTTCTATTTCTCATAAGAATTTACTTTTAAGTAAGAAACATTCATTATGTATTTTATATGGAAGGGTAGAGTCTCCACTTATTAAATAATGATCTTAAATGTCTGAAAATATGCAATGTTGCAGTGAACACTTACATTCATAATAAAACAAATTCAAATGAATAATGTATGTGTACATCTGTGTATTTACCAAAATATGTGGGTAAATATCTTTTATTAACTGATACTTTTGTTCCTAAACACAAAATAATTTTTAAAAGTAGAAAACATTTTATTTATTGCTTTACTTACTTACTCGAGACATGTGCAATTTCTTCTATGTTTTAGGCACCTGTTTTATAAGCAATGCTTTTCATTAGTGTTGACTGTCTTATTAAATGCAGATTATATATTATGTATAATTCAAATCACTAGATAGTTAATTGTGTGGATAATGTTTACATAGTGTCAAATAAATTTGTAAACATTATAATAGCAGTTTAAAAGACGTTGTTATTTGTCAGATAATCAGCAGAGTACCTAGTTCAAATGGTAAGATACTGATAAAACTGGATTAGTACTTTACTTTTTGTAAAAAAGTCTACATTTTAATGTTTGAAAGAATAGACTCAATATTTTGTTTTCATTTGCAAAAGACTACATAGATTTTCATATATACATTTGATTTTAAATTGCCAATGATTTAGAAATGTGTAATCATATATAATGGAATACATACATAGAACAAATAGTACAAAGACACTTATGGGGTATCAGAACACAGACTTAACTCTCCTGGACCTATAACTCAGTTTCTAAATGATTTTGCACCACTGCTATCTCATCTGTAACATATAAAGGAAGACAGTGGAGTAAACTCTTCCAGCTATATGATTACATGAGCTTCAATCTAATTAGTTAATATTTTTAAATATTCCCAATGTATTTTCTCTGCCTTCATTGGTTATATTTACTCTGAAAAATTCTCCAAAGGAGTAGGGCATGAGGATGAATCTGTGATCCAAAGAAATATAAATATTGTCATAAGTAAAATGACTCACATCAATTTAACTTTTGGAGCATACCTTTAAAGGAAACTCACAGCAAAAATAATAGCCTGACAGTAAGGAGTGTCTGATTACTAAGGCTACAGAAAGTTGGCTTTGTTTTGAATTTAAAAGTCTTTTCCTGGAGATCATTGATTATACAACTGAAATTGTTTATCCCTGGGTAAGCATCCCATAATGACAAATTCCAGCAGTACCCAGGTTCTAAATCTGCCTTGGCCACATAAAAATGTCTGATGTGTGTGTGTGTGTGTGACGTTTGGTAGTTATATTCATCATTTCGGGCTGCCAAAACAAAATAATACAGACTGGGTGGCTTAAACAACAGAAATGTATTTTCTCACAGTTCTAGAGGCTAGATGTCCAAGATCAAGTTGCCAGCATGATCAATTTTTAGTAAGACCTCTGTTCCTTGTTTGCAAATGGCCACCTTCTTGTTGTGTCTTCCCATGGTGGGGAAAAAGTGAGGGAGCAAGTTCTCTGGTATCTTTTCTTATTAGGGCTCTGGTCACATCATGAGGGACCACACCTCCATGACCTCATCTAAACCCAATTATCTCCCACAGGTCGTATGTCTAATTACTATCCAACCTGGAGTTAAATGGCTTCAACATATGAAATTGAATGGCATACAGTTCAGTACATAGTCATAGTCTCCCTACCATTTCATGTCCACATTTCATATCCTACTATATCCTACTTTTTTTTTTTTTTGCCTCAGAGAATCTTTTTTTTTTTTCAACTTTCTAGGAAATAACATCTATATGTGTAAATGGGGTATCTCCCCACCTACTGGTGGGAGGGGGGCGTGGGTGTCACAAGAACAAATCTTCCACGTATTATATGTTATCATCTTGCAGCTTCTTACCTACCCTTTCAATCTGCTAATCATATTTTGCCTTGTGTACGTGAGCTGCTATATTTGATATTTCTTTTTTCTGTTAAATCAGCTCTACTCATTCCAAGATGTTTCCTCAATAATAAAAATTTAATGATGCAAAAAAGGAGTTTGAAAGTAAAAAAAGAAATTACTAACCAGTTGATATTTATTTCAGCAAATTACAGTTATATTTTCCAAAGTATCTTACTCAAAGACAAGGATTTTTTTAAGTGTATCTTCAGTTGAAATAAGAAATTGCTTTTTCAGTTATAAATATCATGAAAATTACATAATTTATAAGTAGATATTGACTTTCTAAAATGAACATGGAGATTTATTGACTACAGTGTATATCTTTATCTAGGCAACTTGAGAAATAATTAATCTTGATATTCATAGAAAATTTAAATCAATAAATGCATTATTACTATGGCTAAAAACTATAAGCAAACTGTGAGAAGTATTAATATTACCATTTTTGAATTGCTTTGATGTTTTAAGAAGGCACTTGAAGACTTCAGTTCTAAAATAATTTTTCTAACTAAAATATGTGTTGTATAAGGTCCCAAGATCACAACCATGTGGTGAAGTGCTAGGCAGCTCGCTAAACAAAGCCTAATAAATGCCACTATGTTTAGACTTTTTTAAATTGAATTTAAAAATGAATGTTAATAATCAACAAATGATAATCATCATGCACCTATAATTTTCGTATTCACTGGAAATTTGGTTTCAAATAATAGGGTCTGCCCATTAAATCACCACCAAATTTCATTCAAGATTTAACTATTTCATATACTGGTGCGAAGTAACCTGAATTCTGATAGTTGTCTTTCTTTCATGATTTTGAGCATTATGACTTAATAAAAAAAAATGATTTGACCATCAAAGCATTGAGTCAGATGTTGCAGGGAGAGAAACAAAAGGAAACACTGTCCTTGCACTGAAGGAGCTCATAATCCTTCGGGGTGGACATGAAAGTAAGAAAAGTATAGAAGTTACCATAATATGACATAGGCTGGAAAAGGCCTTTGAAGAGATTGTTTAACATTAGAAAACTAGAAGGAAGTAAATATTGTAGTGATGAGATAGCATTTAAAGGTGGGCCTTTAAATTTGTGGCGAATTTAAAAAGACAGGAGCAGAGATGGGGTGAAAGGGCACTGCACTCAGAGAAACAACAGAGGGTGTAAGGGGAAGTGTGTAAAAGTATGAAACATGCCCAGAAAGAGCAAGTCATGAAGTGTCATTCTAGAGTGAACACATGTAGACGAATAACCGCACATAAAAATGGAAAAGTAGTTTAGAATCATATTGTAGACTAATTTAATTGCCAGAAATGTATTGACTAACTCAATAACTAATTCACTTTGGACCTACAATTTCAAAGACGATATCACATTAAGAAGCCATACTTCACATGACAAGAGACATCAGGCCTCAGGAGTATCCAGTCTTGGAGATAAACAAAAATGAATGGTGTAATTACACGAATGTATCTGAAACTACAGTCATGATTCTCAGAAGGCTATGATGGAGAGGTGCACGGTACTTGAAGATATATAATACACAATCTACTTCATTGGTGTACCAAAAAATAATGGGCTAGAGAAAAAGATTAGAGTTCAGAAGGATAGAAATAGGAGGAGAACAGGAAAAGGCCCAGTGCAGATGAATCACAGCTAGAAAATTGTGGTCCTGTTGGGAAAGGAGGTGGGAAATGGAGGGGAAAGGATTAGGAGAGGTGGAAAAACTAAGCCATTTCCAGATCCTGGAGGGTCTTTCATTTCTTCATTATTCTAAAACTAGTAGGGAATTATTTAAGTGATTAATAAGAGGGAAAGTTTTATTATCAAAACTTCATTTTAAAACCTGAACACTCACTGGTGTACATGCGTGGCTCAGTCAGTTGAGCAGCTGACTCTTGATTTTGGCTCAGGTCATGATCTCACAGTTCATAGGATGGAGCCCTTGTCTGTTAGTGCGGAGCCTGCTTGCTTGGGATTCTCTCTTCCTCCTCTCTCTCCCTCTCCCCATGCTGGCACTCTCTCTCTTTCTCTCAAAATAAATAAATAAACATTACAAAAATATCACTCATTACTGAGTGAAGAAAAGTTGAAAGAGACAAGATGTTTGAAGGAAAGGAAATGAAAATGTCACTGCAGTGGATCAGTTGAGAAAGAATGATTGCACCAAATAAGTGGTTTGGAGATACATGTAGGTGTACTAATTTAAGAAATATTTAAGGTTGAAAACAGAAAGTACATAGTGGAAAGTTAAAAATTAGAGAAACAGTTATCCCAATCTATGCTTTGCACCGGATTTTAATTTTTTTTGGTTGAATTATGGTTATATTTATTGTGAAAAAGAATCCGGGTAAGACTGAAGAGTAAAATCCTTTAAAGGAGGAGCCCATAAACTCAGCTTCAGGTTGCTATGAGGTTCCTCTGAAGTAGACCTCCACACAAACATGAGGATTGGCAATCTCAAAGAGTGAGTAAGGATTAGACATAGAAGTCAGTGCTTGATTTTTTGCACAGGTAAATACTGGTGTTAGAGCAGTAAATGAGTATTACTAGGGAGCAATAAAAATGTAGGAATGTCCCCCAAAATGCTGACCTAGAAGAGTGGGAAAAGGCTGCGAGGAGATCAGAAAAGGATAAATGAGTGTTAAGAGAGAGGCAAGAGTGTGATGTCATAGAATTGTTTTGAGAGTCAACAAGAGCAGTAAATGCAGAGACAGCAAGTAAAAGGATATTGACCACCAGCTTTCCAATTGGAGAAATCAATGAAGACGTTAAAAATGCTACTTCAGGCATGTTATGGGATAGGAGAGAGATTGTTCTGGGTTAAGGAAAAGAGGCAGGTAAGGAAATGGAGCCAGTGTTTACAGGTACATGTGGACGTTCAGAGTTCACGTGCACTGATGGCAAAGAGACGGAAATAGAAAAATAAGGAACTGATACAATAGTTTTGAAGAGATAGGATCTATTGCCACGGGTAGATGTTTTTACCTAGAAATTGGAGAGGCTTATGGTAAATAAAAACAAACGTCAAGGACAATCTTTGGTGACTGGGAGTAAATGATGAAATGGTTCATAGGGAGGAGGTATTTCCTCACCGATATGCTAACTGATTCGAATTGTATCCTCAAGCTCATTCAGCATATTTGTTCTCAATGAACTCCACATTGCTAAGTGCAATGATCAGTTTGCTGATGTCATTTTGCCTGGAACTGTTTGCAGCATTTAGTATGAGTTATCAGTCCTTCTCACAATCTTTTCTCCATCCGGCTTTAGGAAACACTCTCCTGAATTTATCCAAGGGGGTTGTAATCCTTTTCTGATTTCTTGTCAAAATTTTACAGAAAGCCAGGGCTCAGTACTTGGATACCTCCAATTTTTTACTAACTCCCTGGGTGATCTTTTCTACCGAATGGCTTCATGAGGCAATGTCTGTAGGCTAGCAAGTCCGACATTTGTATCTCAATCCTGTACTCTAACAAAGTATCTTTTTAACACTCTTTGACTTCTTTGCTTGAATATCAAACAGGCCTCTCAAAATTACATGACCCCAACCCATCTCTTGTTTGGAGTCTCCCAGTAAGAACCTGCTTATCTGTCTTTGTTAAACTCATGAGTCCACCACCCTCCCCCTTCTTGTTCTTGAAGTCATGATGCACACTTCACATCCGATTCATCAGCCCTTGTTGTTGGCTATTCCCTCAGAATATATTCTGCATCTGACCACTCCTCTCTGTTGTTATTGCTACAAAATCCCTTCCTGATTTCTCCCATCTTTGTTCTTCAGACACGCAGTCCTTCATGGTTTTTTTTTTTTTTTGGTATAAACTAAGCATTCTCATGCTTGGAACCTGTACGTTTTCTTCTCTCTCTTCTTGGAATACCCTTAACCCATCATAGCCACAAAGCTCACTCTCACATTTTTAAGTCCCTGCACAGATACGTTCTTAACAAAATTCTCCCTGAACACCATTATAAAAAAGATTATGCCTCACTCCCATACTTTCTATAACTTTGGCATGATTATTTTCCCCAAGGTAGTATACCATGAGATGTACAGTTTATCTTTTTACTACTTTATCCACTTCTCTGTCCCCTCTGAGTGCAGCAGCACTCTCTAAAGGAACTCTCTGCATGATGGAAATACTCTATATCTGTGCTTTGCAATTTGGTAGCTGCTACCTCATATGGATTTGGATAACATGAAATGTGGATAGAGTTACTAAGAAAATGGGCTTTAATTTTATTTAACTTTCTTATCTTAAATTGCAATTTAAGTAACCACGTATGGCCTATGGCCAGTGATTATTAACTTGGACCATGCCAGGCTAAAATATAAACTGCTCAGGCAAAGACTATTTTTTGTTGTTTGTTTTTTGTTTTTTTGTTTTTGTTTTTGTTTTTTGTTTTTTCTTTTGCTTTGTCTACTTCTATAATTATTTTGCATGGACCGGTGTCTAAAGGATAGTATGTGCTCAACAAACAGATGTATAGATTAAAGAATAAAAGTAGGAGTCCCGTAAATAGTTGACAACATTAAATCTATATCGAGAGATGATTAACACAGATAAAACCATAAATGTAGTAAAGAGATTTTTTTATGAAAAATCCGAATTTACAAAGGCATTGAAGAATAAGCAAGCTGATATTTTGAAAAGATATGTGAAGAAACAGATACTTGCAATTAAATATTCAGAAGAGTTTGAGGAGGATGAAAAGTGAGAAAGTAAGGTCCTTAAATTTGAAAAAAAATGATAGTCATAAGCAATTATGGGTAAAGAAAAATCAGTGATTTGGTGAAAGAGTGTGAAGACACTAACCCTAAGTTCACAAAATTTTAGGGTGGGATTTGATTAGAGAAGGCTAGATAAATTAGGCAAATTGGCTCATTAGCTGTTTATTAAAAACTGGACAGAAAAACAGAAGTTGTAATAGTGGAAAATATTATAGGCTCTTTTTTTTATATTTAATAGCAATTGAGTACACCTGTGACCCTTGTTGCAAAAATAATGAGAAGTATTCAAAAAACCAGAAAATAATTGATAGACTGGGCTCCCAGAGAAGATACTTTTGGATTGGCCCAAATTATATAGATTTTAATTGGAAAACATTTTCCCTATTTTGCTGGAGTGGGAAAGGAAAATAAGAGACAGCGGAAAGCTTAAGTTTCAGGAAAGTCTTTTCGATCGTCCTGAATCATAAGAGAACATGGGGAATTACTTGTTTTAACTAGAGAATAACACTGCTCCGGAAAATGTGATAGGGACTAATTAAGCACTGTTGAGCAGCAATGAGGG
Organism: Prionailurus viverrinus; assembly: GCF_022837055.1. NCBI lineage: Eukaryota > Metazoa > Chordata > Mammalia > Carnivora > Felidae > Prionailurus > Prionailurus viverrinus. The sequence goes on along the minus strand of NC_062561.1, from coordinate 224,049,138 downwards.
TCCAGCTGAGGTTAGAAAACTTGAACGAATCATGTTCATGAACATTGCCAATCATATTTGGCAGCTTTGGTGTTAGAAGACAGGAGAAAATAGGGAGGCGTAATGGAAGTTTTAACTTAAAAAAAAAAATAGGCCTGTGTCAACATGACAAGAATCAAGGGACCCGTATAAGGAAAGAAAGAGAAATACGCCGTGAGTTTTGAACTTTCTGGAGGAGGTGCTACAGGGTTAATATCACATACTGAAGGATTCCCCGAAAGAGGTACAGTATGAAGCAAGACGGAAGCTCCATCAGTCCCTGTCTACTGACAGGTTCAAATGTAGCACTGACTTTTGCTGTTGTATCTGTAATGCAATTGCTTTAAATTAAAAATAAAAATACCTAGAATAACACCGAGCGCCATGAACTCTAACATGGCTTAGCTATTTTGTCACACAGTCGACACTGAAATCGAATTTCTAGGCGGTTTTTAAAACTCTTCTATTAGGAGCTTCTTCAGGGTGGGGAGAACAGTGCCTCGGTCAGAGAATAAATTCCCTCCGTCAATCGGTGAATGCAATTTAACTTCTCAGTACTGGTTTTCTCATGTTAGTCTGTAAACATCACCTCTTCATCCTGGACTACACTCTGTGCACACGTGAAGACAACTTGGTGGTGTTTGAACCCCTCTGCTTGCCATAAGCATGGGCACGCTGTCTGCTCCCTGCACCTGCTTGCACTCTCTCTGGAGCGTTTGAGGGATGTCCTATTTGATTAGGGTCCAGTCCTTCTGACTGTGACAGTTAAAGGTAAACACGCCTTTAAGTTTTTACTCAGGTAATTTGTGCTAGATAGCACCAGATTAGCATCCTGATCTCCGACCTTGCTTTGGATGTGCTCCTTCCGAAGTTGTCTTCCATCAGAGATAGTCAATGCCAGCGTTCTCCCCTGACGTTCCGGGCCACTCAGAAACTTCTTCCTATGTGGATTTTGGCGATTTGGACTCTTCTCTATAAAATTCTCAGGTCATTTGAATGTTTTTCCCCCACCCCTGGTCCTCATATGTTCCTGCTTCTTGATTTACTAATTCATTCTGCTACAGTCCATTTGCGATGGACTGAATGTTTATGCCCGCCGAGATTTATATGTCTCCCCAGATTTGCATGTCCCCGACACTTACACGCTGAAATCCAAGCCTACCTGGTGTGTTAATAAGAGATGACGAGAAGGGGCCTCTGGCGGGTGACTCGATTATGAGGGTAGGGCCCTCACCATAGGATTAGTGTCCTTATATAAGACACCCCACGCATATCCTCACCCTGTCTACCAAGTAAAGTTCCAGTAAGAAAAGCTACTGTCAGTAAGGAACTTGTTTCTCATCAGACACCAGACCTGCCAGTGCCTTGATCTCAGATTTCCTCCAATACTGTGAGAATCAAATGTTTGTTATTTATAAGACACCAGATTATGGTATTTTTTTATACAGCAGCTCAGACTAAGACATCCCAATTAACCTGCCAAAAACAAATTCTTAGAGATATATTGTCTAATGTTTGCAAATCTTACGATAGTATTTTGTCTCTATTCCATGTCTGCATTTGTGGTTTGGTGGGATGTAGGGCTCTACTTTAAAATCCACTGACTTTACAATGTGGAAACACTCTTTCAACACTCAGTGTGTGGAAGATGAGTTTGGTGCTCATCCTTACTGTCCCTGCTCTACAACATGTTTCTTTTTCTTTTTCTTTTTTTTTTTTGTTTTTGAGTTGATTTATTTTTGAGAGAGAGCGAGCGAGCACACTTATGAGTGGGAGAGGGGCAGAGAGAGAGGAAGAGAGAGGATCCCAAGCAGGTTCCACACTCAGCACGTGAGAATTGAACCCATGAACTGTGAGATCATGACATGAGCTGAAATCAAGAGTCAAACACTTAACCGTCTGAGCCACCCAGGTGCTTCATGACATGCTTTTTCATTTTATTTCTTACTATTGTTCCCATTTTCAAAATCTTATTTAAATTTAAAAGACCTTATCATTTTATTGTTTTCAGTCACAAATACCTTTTTTAATATCTACAATCTCTTCTCGAAATCAGTTAGTAAAAAACAGTATCTTTCTGTGTTGATCTAAATTAATTTCTGTGGCAAGATGTCAATGACACTGTCATTTTGGCTGATTAAAATGTGTTTTCAATTACGTGGTGAGTGCTAGGTAGACAAAAGTCTGGGAGTACATGATTAAGAAATAAAGAAATAAGTAGATATTGGTAAATACTCTATCCCTGTATATATTGGTTTCAGTTGTAAATGTATTATATATGCTACTTTAGTCTGTTTGGGCTGCTATCACAAAATAGCATAGACTGAGGGTCTTATAAATAACAGGAACATATTTCTCACAGTTTTGAAAGCTGGAAGTTCAAAATCGGGGGGGGGGGCAGCAGGGTTCTGGTGAGAGTTCTCTTCCAAGTTGCGGACTACTGACTCCTGGTTTTATCTTCACATGGCAGAGAACAAAGACCAGCAAGCTCTCTAGTGACTTTTATCAGGACACTATTCCCATTGATGGGGGCAGAGCCTCATAACCTCAACCAATTCTAGTCACATCTGATAGGCTCACCACCTCATACTGTCACCCTGGGGGGGGGGTAGGGGTTCAGCATTTAAATTTGGGGGGAATACAAACATTCATTCTATGATACACACATTCGCAGGCGTGTGTGTGTGTGTGTGTGTGTGTGTGTGTGTGTGTGTGTACATACAATAAAAGAAAGTGGAAAGAAAGGGAGAAAGGGATGTCAGGAAGTTGGAAAAGTATGAATAAAGTATGAATACAAAAAATGAGAGCCATAAGTGGCATATGTATTTTTTCTATAACTAGACCCTGTGCGACCATTTTTATTTCTTCATTTTAGCAAACCTGTCTGATTAGTCATTTTGTCACAGTACTTTTGAATCCTGTTTATTGCAACTCATTCTGCTGTATCATTCCCCAGTACAACTCTGTTTATGCAAATGAGACCTTTCTTTGCTATATCCCTTGGGTTTACCTTCAAATGTTCTCATTCTTTATATTATAATTGTGTCTCAATAAATATCATACCTTATGTTTCAAAGGGAAAGTTACAGACTCTGAAACTGTATTCTGGTTTTTGATTAATATTGCACTGTTTTGCTATCGTATCCTTCAAAACAAAAAAATATAATTGCGGAAGAGTTTGTATGTATGTATATATGTTGTTTCTTACAGAGTGTTCAAATTTAACATATACATTGTTAGAAAATATTTTAAAGTTATAAATAATATAATTAAATGATTTTCTTTAGACTTCCATAAACTTAGAATACTTCTGGAATGATTGTGAGTTTGCTTCCAAAAATCACTTTCATAACTCTGTTCACACATCAAGGGGATTTTGGATCTTGATTTATTAATAATCTTCCTTTTCATCTAAAAAAATATGATTAATAAAATGTAACGATTTGCCAGCTTGGTGCTACAAAGTTCTGCTAGACTTTTAGCAAGAGGTAAGTTACACATTTCCAACAAGAGAATAAAATGGTATCATACAATGTTTCGCAAAACCTTAAAAATGCAATGACTGTCCAGGGTATCTATCATTGCATTTCTTCCCCTAGCCCTGCAGTCAGTCCTAGAGGCTGACCTCAATGAACCACATCATCTAAATACCGTTGCCTTCTTTCTTTCAGTAGACTTGATGCGAAAGACATTGTAGGCCCATGTTCTTCTTCCTCTCTCCCTGCGAAGGCTCGTATGGGCAGAATTTCCCCAGCTCCTTCCTGGGTGCTATTTCTCACAGCTACTTTTCTCTTTTCATTCCATTAGCAGCTCTCCCCACCTGCCTCCTCAGAACTGATCTACTGAATGTTCTGTCACCATCGTTCTCCATTGCTAGTTATGCCTAATCTATCATCTCCTGTTGATTTCATTGAATTGACATTTAAAGATGTTAGAATCATGACCATCACTGTCGATTTTCTCTCTTCCAATAAGAGCCTAAAGGATGAGATGCAAAATTGTTTCCCTTGAAGGTACTGAGAACAAGAAAGCTGAACAAGTGTGGGGGTGAATCATTCAGGATATGGTGGTTTACCTCCATAGACACTTGTAACAACTTCAACAGCAGATAAACTAATATATAGCAATATGTGTTTAATGCCCTGTGAAAAATTTCAGATTGAGAGAAAAAATGTATTTATTTTTGTTTCTAAATGTTCAACTTCCATTGTTCAAAATGAAACAATTATTTACATAGGTCAGAACCAAGAGAATAGCATTTCTAATGATCCCAGAATGATCTATGTCTAAAACGTGTGTGTATTTGCTTAGCTAATTCATTGTTTTTAACATCTATTTATCTTTGAGACAGAGAGTAAGAGGGACAGGGCAGAGACAGAAAGAGACAGAGGATATGAAGCAGGGTCTGTGCTGACAGCAGCGATATGGGGCTCTAACTCATGAACTACGAGATCATGACCCGAGCTGAAGTCGGTCGCTCAACCGACGGAGCCACCCAGGCACCCCTCACTTAGCTAATTATTAAATATGCAATTCACTATTCTTCCTAACATATTTTATATTACATATAAAATATGTTTCCAACTTATATATATCCGATATATATTTCACATAGGATTATAAGGGAGTTTATTATTATATTCATTCTAAACTATTCCTAGTTCAATTAGTGACTGTGTCTTTAACAGATTAGAAACTACTAATGGCTAAAATTTATTGCCCAGAAATAACTTAATAGTCTAAAATAATTTAAACACATTTAGAAAAAAAATTGAATTTGAGATTCTTGACTTTAATAAGTTAACTCAACACTAATTGAATATTTTGTCAAATACTATAATTTATCAATATCTTATCCTTGGAAAGATTTATTTCATCCTTGGAAATAATCTCAAAAACAAATAGTTCTGATTTGGGGTTTTGTCTTTGAGATTCTATTCCAGAAACTTTCGACATGTTCATTTTCAAGAAAACATCAAATTATACCAATTTAAATTCTCTGTTTTGCAAATCTTCAATCTTAAAGTAACTGACAAATGATACATACCTATTTAATTACTCAAGTCACTCCTTCACTAGAGGGTGAGTTGCTAAATGCTACCTATACGACTCATAAAACTTTATGAGCCCTTTGAAAATTCTGGGGGCGCCTGGGTGGCACAGTCGGTTAAGCGTCCGACTTCAGCCAGGTCACGATCTCGCGGTCCGTGAGTTCGAGCCCCACGTCGGGCTCTGGGCTGATGGCTCGGAGCCTGGAGCCTGTTTCCGATTCTGTGTCTCTCTCTCTCTCTGCCCCTCCCCCGTTCATGCTCTGTCTCTCTCTGTCCCAAAAATAAATAAACGTTGAAAAAAAAAATTTGAAAATTCTAAATACTTTCATGTTGAAGTAACGAATGTTTACAGATTTGTAAGCTAAAGATCGTGGGCTGTATGCGAACAAAGTAGAGACCATTATCATAGTAGAATGGAAGAGTAAAACTTTCTTGCAACAGAAATGGCCAATTCTCTTGCTTCTTAATTTCCTCTTTCTCCCAGTTATAATAATTAATCATAGATGAAATAGATTCTATATATCAAGACACTATGATGGTTAGTTTTATGCATTTACTTGGAGGGTATTTTTTGATGAAATTACCATTTAAGTTGGTGAACTTTAAGTAAGAAGATTGCCCCTCATAATGTCAGTGGACTTAGTCTAACTAGTTGTAGGCCTGAATAAAACAAAAAGCCTTGTCTCCTTGAGCAAGAGAGAATTCCAGCGGACTGCCATCAATCTTCATCTGTACCATTGGCTCTCTTGGGTCCTGGGCCTGCTTGCTTACTGGGTAGCTCTGGACTTGCTTATGTCTGTAATCATATAAGCAAATATACATCCTACGCATTTATATATTTGGTCCATTTGGCTGGTTCTGATAAATGCAAGTGCATTCCTCCATACCTAATTTATCAGAAATTTTGATATGACTCTAACTCATAGGAATCTATTATTTTCTGAGAATACTTTTCTGGTTTTTGTTTACTGTCATTATCTAATGCTTAAGGAGACAAGAAAAAGAACCAAATTAAAATATAATCAAGTTTAGGACATTCGACTAATGGTGGTAAGATACATTGTGCAATTTCTCATTCAAAAATATATATATAAAACACTGGGCAAGAATATTAAGAACAATATCTGCAAGCACATGGAAAGGCCAAAGTAGACAGAAATGAGAATATTTTACTCATAAAAGAGTGCTACTATATCCAGGTAGAATTTCAGGTTGATAGTTCTTGTAATGCCACAACTCAAGATGGCAAAAAAGAGCAGTGTTACCAATTTGAGGAGGCAAATGGTGGTGTTCAGAGAAGCAGAGAACTTAGCAAGTAAAGAGGAATCTCACTGAATCAGAAATGACACATTATTTACACAAAGAAAAAAGGAACAGAGTAATAGTTTATTTCCCTTCAGAAATGGAGGAGGCCAAAAAACTTTGTATTTAAAATGCTGAAGTAAAAATCACTTCCAAGAAAAAAATTTCTTTTAATTTTTTATTGAAAAAAATTAAGTTTATTTATTTATTTTGAAAGAGAGAGCATGAGCAGGGGAGCAGAAGAGAGACAGAGAGAGGAAGGGAGAATCCAAAGCAGGATCCACACTGCCAATGCAGAGCCGGACTCAGGGCTCAATCTCATAAATCATGAGATCATGATCTGAGCCAAAATCAAGAGTGGGGAGCTGAACAGACTGAGCCCCATGGGAGCCCCACAACAAAGGTTACTATCTACTGTGACTCTATCCTTGAAAAGAGAAATTGAAATGATGACATTTTCATAATTTATTTTTATGAAACTACACTTTAAAAATAGGTAAAATGGTTTAGGCCAAAGGCAATTTATACCAGATGGTAAATTTGATATGTAAGAATGCATGAATAAGAGTAGACATGGTAAATACATGATAGATACACACACACACACACACACACACACACATAATTATATAACTTTGATCTATATATTACATAAAAATCTATTTATTACAAACATACAATACTGTTAAATTGTATAAAGGTCATGATAATATAAAGCAAAAATTATAACACTGTATGTTTGTATCATACATAGATGCAATACATACGCAACATAAATAGCGCAGAGAGAGGGTGCTAGTTGAAATCTACTTCTGCAAGATTCTTATATTTAACCAAAAGCAGCTCCATATTAAAACCAATTGAGGGGCGCCTGGGTGGCTCAGTCGGTTAAGCGTCTGACTTCAGCTCAGGTCACGATCTCGCGGTCCATGAGTTCGAGCCCCGCGTCGGGCTCTGTGCTAACAGCTCAGAGCCTGGAGCCTGCTTCTGATTCTGTGTCTCCCTCTCTCTCTTACCCACCCCCATTCATGCTCTGTCTCTCTCTGTTTCAAAAATAAATAAACTTAAAAAAATAAAAAAAAAAACAATTGAATTGTAATAATATAAGGATGCATGTTGTAATCCCTAGACCAACCACAAAATTAATGCAAATACTGATAAAAGTCAATGGAATTAAAATGGCGTATTAAATATTTGTATAATAAAAGTAAGGCAGAAAAGGAGAAACAAAAAAAATTAAAACATGAGGCAAGAGAACAAAACAAATAACAATAGCAAGACTCTTTATTGACTTTATCAGGAGATGCATTTAAAATATAAAGACTCCTGTGTCCCCCTAGGAAGTAGAAGACTGGAAAAAGCATCACAAAACATCACTCTTATTCTGTCAGCAAGAAAATTTGGGGTGATTTACAATATACTGGCTTTCCTTGAAACTTTTAGGGTTGAGTTTGAAAGGCAACAAAGATACCCAAAATCCAAGGGTATGCAAACACTTGTAAGACATGTGGGGCACATTGATAACTGGAAAAAGAAAGAAGCACAAAAAACTGAAAAAAAAAAAACCCGTAATATTTAGAACCTAAGGGGGGAAAAAACCTGAATACTGCAGCTCCCCAAGTGGCAATGAAGACTTACTACATGTACAAGGAAGGAAGGGAAAAAAAAGCCCTTCTTTATGTCTTAGAAGAAGGGAGAAAAATCATTGTGGCTAGATCACTTAGAGATCTATCACTTGAGGATGGGGAAAACATGGACAAATTTCCCCTTTTGAGACACAGAGACATAGTCTACCTAGAGTGAATCTGTACCCGTGGAGCAGAGAACAAGCATACCGCCCACCATCCCCAGCCTAGAAAGCACTACAGACGGGGAAGGACAAGAGCACAGAGAGACACTCCAAGATATGGGAATGCATAGAAGGCCAAGTGCTAAGGATAGACCAAGAAAATTTAGAAAACGTCCTCAATATTGGAAACTTGTGGTTTGTATAGTCAAGAAGACTGTGTTATTCTCTGCCTAGATGCAATTATTTCCAGGAGGAAAAGAGCAAGAACACACTTATCCTTCAGGACTTCTTTAAAAAATAAAATTTGAAAACAAAATGTATACAGACTTCATTGTGAGAAGGGGAAATAGCATTTCTGTCTGTCAAGTCTAAGATGTCTCCGAGGAACGGTCAAATCACACATACTTGTTCCTACCAGATCACAGACGACAATTTATTTTTAGTATATGATGGGAGTGAAGAGGTTCAACACAAGAAGAGGCATGCTGAAGCTGGACTGAAGGAATCTAATGCACAGGGCTTAGTCTGTAGTGCACTTGGGGTATTGCCTTGGGAAATATCCTGAAAGAGCCCTGTGGACTTGATAGGAGCGCCGTTTTCTAGCTATCAGATGGATAGAGGTATGAGCCTGTTTGAACGCTCTAGTTAGTTTTCAAAGTTATTTTAGGTACTAGCTTTAAAGTAGTTGTACTAGATAGGTAAAGATTTATGTTTCTCTTCTTTTATCTTCTCCTTTCTTCTTATCTTTAATAAATGCCTACATAGTTTATGTTTTGAATTTTTGGCATCATAAAAAAGGGCACTGCTGACTCACCAGCATGCTTATCATTAGTGGATAAATGTTATAATTTTCCTTGAATGTGTATTATATGTACCTACACACTAATTTTACAGATTTGGAGATTTTTTTCCATAATTATGGCTTGCACATATCCCATGCATAAAAATTATTTTTCAGACTTGAGAAATCAATGGAACTAGGTATGTGAATCAGTTCTTTCCCAAGTTTTTCCTCTCAGGAAATTGGGGTCAAAAGTGGACTGTGGCTAATGGATGTGCAGGTCTCATGACCTTTTAAAATCACAATGAAGAAAGGCTATTTAATGGTCTTAAAAAATCACTACCTGGTTATAGCCATTGTTTCAAATAAATAAATCATACATTGGAGATTGTACATTCTGGATCTGCTCAGCCCATAAAAACTTGCTTTCAAGGTTTACTGACATAATTACTAGATTGCTAAATAGGGAGGTATCTAAGGGTTTGAAGCACGTGATTTTGGAGGCGAGCAAGTTCAAAATCTTCAAGGTGACTAGCAGAGTGGAGACCTAGGAGAGCTGATATTACAATTCTTATTTGAACGCTCACTGTTGCAGAATTCCTTCCTGCTAGGTGGAGGTTATTTTTGTTCTATTCGGGCGGTCAACTGATTGGATGAGGCCTACCCACATCATGAAGGGCCATCTACTTTACTTGAGTTCGCTAATTTAAATCTTAACCTCTTCCAAAAACAATTTCAAGTAACAGTTTCAGAATAATGTTTGACCATATATCTGGGCACCATGGCCCAGCCAAGTTGCCACTTAACATTAACTACCATTAAGCCCATCCCTTGCCCAGTTGTTATGTATATGCATCTTCCTCAATCATATTTAATCTCCAAATAAAGATAATAATAAGGTCATACCATGTCATCCTTCACCTAACATGCTACAACTATCCTGTATACAATCAAAACCACACTGACAACACTTAAATTTTATCGTCTAAAGTGAATATGACATATGTTACATGATAAGGAGAAAAGAAAGGGAAGAAAGCAAAGATATTTACTTAATATATACACACAGATATATTCATAATAAAATAGGTACGAACTACTCAAGACAGTTACAGTCTTCATTTCTGTGACTGGTCATGTGGTTATAGCTGGTATTTCTTCCATTACCCATTGTGTATTCCCTTTGCCCACAGCGAGCACCTCAGCTAGTTGGGCTATGTAACCCCAGAAAAGCTAGTCCCCTCACTCAGAATAAAAAGGATGATATCTTCCCATTAAGTACAACAACTAAATGTGATAATAAATGTAAGCCATATAAAGAGAAGTGTTTCCTGCTCTCATTCAGCCTCCAGAGTAGTTGTAAAATTAAACATTAAATACATAAACATATATATATAACTACATAATTAACGTATTCTTAATAAAAATAAAATGAAGTGTCTAATTAAATAGAGAGTTAGGAAAATGCTCTGAGCAAATAACACTTAAGAAGAAATAAGAGTTGAATGGGAATTAGGTAAAGAATTAAGAAGGAAAGTATTGTAAGTGAACCATATATAAAGTCTTAATGCAGAAAAGAACTCAACACATTCTAGGAACTGAATTGCATATACATATACGTATATGTATATGTACATGTATATGTATATATACACACATATATGTACATATATACACGTATATGTATACATACATATATATGCTGCCATATATTTATATTTATATTATTTATATTTATATTTATATTTATATTTATATTTATATTTATATTTATATTTGTATTTATATTTATATTTATACAAAATCTTGTGAGGAGTACAAGAATAAAATGATTCTATTAGTTAAGATAATGTTAGCTCGTTGGGATGGTGAGCCTTAGGTGCCAACTTGGCTAGGCTATAGGACCTAGTTATTTATTCGCAAACAAGCCTACATGTTGCCAGGAAGGCATTTTGTAGATATGATCAACATCTCCAATCAGTTGAGTATAAGTGAGTACTCTTCATACGTGGGCGGCCTTCATTCAGTTGGTTAAAGTCTTATAAGGAACAGCAGAGGTTTCCCAGAAAAGAAGAAATTAAGGTTCAAGACTGCATCACAATCCTTCCTGAGTGTCCAGCCTACTGCCCTTTGCTACATGTTTAGGATTTGCCACTTCCTCAATCATGTGAACCATTTCATTAAAATCTCTCTCTCTCTGTCTCTGTCTCTCTGTCTCTCTGTCTCTCTGTCTCTCTCTCTCACACACACACACACACACACACACACACACACACACACACAGACACACCCCTTACTGGTTATGTTTCTCTCAAAAATTCCTACTGAGACACTAATGTAACAATTAAAACTTTCAATGAGATCACAAAGAAAAATCACCAGAAGAGCTTCTTAAAGCACAGGTTACCAGATACCAGCAGAGAGGTTTTGTTTTTGTTTTTGTGTTTGTTTCTGTTTTTGCTTTCAGTAAATTGGGCCAGGGATGAAAAATTTGCATTCATAATGAGTTCACAGAAGATTCTGATATTGTTGATCCAAAGACCACCCTTGGAGAATCCCTACACTGTCTTCAAGCGTTTTGGTTACAGCTGGCGGAAGAGAAAATTGACAATGTTAGATTAAAATCAGCCACTGTGGGAGTATTTATATCATGCAAATCTTAAAAAGATTCAAGTCAAAACGTTCTTTTATCTGAAGAACTAGTTGCTAAACATTTACTAGAATGCCACAGAGTATAGGGAATAAAACCCAAAAAGTATCGAAAATGACTTGCAGATTCCTGGCTTTATTTCCTAAGTGGATTCACGAGGCATGTGCTATCATGAGGATAAGAAGGAGGAGCAGACTCTGGGAGTTAAGAATAGCTTTGGAGAAGGGCGCCTGGGTGGCTCAGTCTAAGTGTCCGACTTCGGCTCAGGTCGTGATCTCTCGGTCTGTGAGTCAGATGTTCGCAGCTCAGAGCCTGGAGCCTGTTTTAGATTCTGCGTCTCCCTCTCTCTCTCTGTCCCTTCCCTGCTTGCGCTCTCTCTTGCTCTCAAAAATAAATTAAAAAATAAAAAATAAGAAAAAATAGCTTTGGACATATTGTTTTTTTTGAGGCAAACTATGAGCCATGCAGTAGCATGTATATATTATACAAAAAGCAAAAATATCTAAGACTGGACTTGGGATAATGATCATAGACTACAGTGCATAGAATTCTCCAGATAGCCAATCAGTTAAGGTGCTTTTAAGCATATTTAATAGAAAGTAAAATTCAAAATGACAAGCAATAAGAGAATTTATTACCATATGCAATTGAAAAAGTGCATTTATGGTGGTGACCAATTTTGCTTTAATCTGTATTCTAGCTCTGCTCCCTGTGACTCCAAAGCCAAAACTCCAAAAATTGTAAGTAGATCCAAATAAATACACAACACTGCACCTCAAAAATAATACCTTGTTCTTATAGCTGTGCTGAGGCATAAATGTAAAAGCCTACTGTTTAATACTTTGAAACTCTATAATCTGTAACCAAAAGTTTGCCAAACTGGGAAATGATATTATTCATTAATCTTAAGAATTAGAAATTTCCACAACTATCTTTATCTTTTTTCCTTTAACATTTATACAAGCACCAAAATCTGTTTATACAAAAAAGGTATACTTTTAATTATATCACATCCTACGTAGTCCTGGAGGTTATAATCACTGTTACTTTTTTTAACTTGGAGGAACAAAGCCCAAAGCTTTAGCTTTAGCCAGTCCTATCAATCCTATATTTTGTGGAAAATACTGTTCAATATCTATTATCCTCACTTGCCTTCCTTTTTTTTTTTTAACCAGGCAATGGTATTCCATTTTATGCAAAAAAAGGCAAGAAATACCTAGATCTCAGAGAAGATATTGACCTACCAGAGTCCCAAGTGATGAATAGTGATTAGTTGGAGATAGTAATAATCCCATTCTACTTTTATAGTGCTTAATATAAAGCATACTTATAATTTAGTGCTAGTCATGAGGAATCTGCTATAGAATCTTTATCATCTGTTGAAAAATATTTCCTAGGCCAAAGCTTTAAAGATGGTCAACTTTATATTCTGCCTGTTCTTAACAATTACATATACTAAAGTGAAGGAAGCCAGTTTCTTCTGAGGAATGGGTCAAAAGAATGACATAGTTTTGATTGTACCATCTCATTATTCAGTAGTTTAAACAACATTGCAACCAACCTCCAGTAATGTTAAAGCGTCAATACATCCTCTTATGATTTGTGATGTTGTTAGCTTTTTATCAAAAGATCAAAACAAATTAATTACATATTGGTGCTAACACACTGAAAATATCGATTCAAAAACAATCCAATCCATTTTTCAAAATTATTAACTTCCACGACTAAATGAAGATAATCGAGATGAACACTTGGTCTCAAGCTGGATGTTTAGGACTATGATCAAGAGGAAAACTGTCTGAAGTATTTAAGTTATTTACATATCATCAGTAGTCAAAGTTTTCCTAAAAGGGGTTGTTTTTGTGGAGCAAACACATTGTTATTCCAGAAAAGTTGTGAAAATGTTGGCTTCATTACATGAAGCTGATTAGGGAATTTTTCACTTGAAAGTATTGGCTAGATGTCTTGCCTGACAATGTGGAAATTAGCCGTAAACTAAAAAATATATGTAAAGTGCATCACAGGCAGAGTACCCTGCCAAGAGCATCTCATTTTTTCATGGCAAAGGATCAAAAATTTTTGGTTAGAGGGCATGTTAATTATTTGGGACCACATCATGCAGAGATAATTGAGTCCTTTACAAAATGACTTCTGGTGTTCCACACAACGTCCTGTGGCAACAATGATAGTTCCATATCACATAATGAAACTGTGAATTGGAACCATATCTGAGCTGTCACTATTGCACTACGTGATGTCAAGTCTGTTCTAAGAATAGCATGACAGCTAAGGTTATCCAATGGGAGTGTGGGGTGAAAATTGAACGGCAGCATCCATTATGTATCTCATTGTTCAACAAGTCTAGAAAATAAGTAGTCTGATGACAGAAACCACCTCTCTTCCAGTTCAGTGTAGAGTCTGCTGTTTGACAAGAGTATCTGAGGCATGATGAGTACTGTTGAATGAATTACTAAGTCAACCTACCATGTCCTATTAAAAAAAAGTGGTGTGCCTGTGTACATATCGTAAGTCAGTAAGACATAGATGGTTACTTACAGAAAAAAGAGCATACTATAAGCACTGCTCTTCGTATCTCCATTTGTTTTTAGATTTTACTTGAAACTGTAGAATTTTCTAAACTGAACTTTTCCCTCTAAAATGAAAAAGAACCAGATTGTTTTCACTCTCAACAACATGGATTTGGCAAATACAGTTTATAGGTAAAACAAACAAAGCATATATATGTTAAAAATGTTAAGTAATGTCAAGCAAGCAAAGAAAAAAAAAACTAGAACTGTGTCAAACAAAAAAGCTTCTGCACAAAAAAGAGAAAAGTGAACAGTCAAAAGACAACCTACAAAACAGGACGATATTTTTGCACAGTATATATTTGATTAACGAGTTAATATTCAAGACAAAAGGAGCTCCTACAACTCAGTAGCATCCATGGAGACATAGATGAGATAGATAGATACATAGATAGATGAGATAGATGATGATAGATAGATAGATAGATAGATAGATAGATAGATAGATAGATGATAGATGATAGACATTAGATAGATATAGAGATAGATAGAGATATAATAACCTGATTTAAAAAATGAGCAAAGGATTAGATGTTTTTCCAAGAAAACAACGAAATTGCCAGATTAAAAGATGTTCTACATTACTAATTATCAGTGGATACCAATTGAAACCACAATGAAATATCACCTTAAACATGTTAGGATGATCATTACTAAAAAATAAAGTGTTGTAGAGAATAAGGAAACATTGGAATCCTGTACATTGTTGATAGAATGTGAAATAGCGCAGCCACTATAGAAAACAGTATGGAGTTTTCACAAAAAAATAAAAATAGTAATACAATATGATCAAGCAATCACACTTCTGAGTATCCAAAATAACTGAAACAAGAATCTGGAGTGGGGCGCCCGGGTGGCTCAGTCGGTTAAGCGTCCGACTTCAGCTCAGGTCATGATCTCACACTCTGTGAGTTCGAGTCCCGCGTCGGGCTCTGTGCTGACAGCTCAGAGCCTGGAGCCTGCTTCAGAATCTGTGTCTCCCCCCTCTCTCTGCCCCTCCCCTGCTCATTCTCTGTCTCTCTCTGTCTCAAAAATAAATAAAAACATTTTTAAAAATTTTAAAAAAATCTTGAGTTATTCGCATGCCCATGTATATCTGCATTATTCACAATATCCAAGATATGGAAACAACCCAAGTATCCACTGACTGATGAATGGATAAGGAAAATGCAGTAGATACATACATTGTAATAGTACTGAGCCATAAAAAAGAAGGAAATCCTGCAATATGGATAAATCTGCAGCTTTATCAACATGAATGACCCTGGACGAATTTATGCTAAGCAAAATAAGCCAGTCACATAACGATAAATATGACTCCACTTATATAAGGTATTTAAAATAGTCAAACTACAGAGAGTGGAACAGTGGTTGTCAAGGCTTGAGGGGAGGAGAAACAAGGAGTTGCTATCCAATGACTATAAAGTCTCAGTTGTGCAAAATGAATAAGTCTTGAGATCTACTATACAATAGTGCTATAGTTAACAATACTGTATTGTACAATTAAAATTTTGCTAAAAGGGTAGATCACATGTTAAATGTCTTACTATAATAGAAACAATAAATTTCCTAAAATAAATATTGAAAAATAATGTACATTAAGTTGAATATACAATATTTCACGTGGGTTAAGTGTGGAGGCATGATGGGCAAAAGGGAGTAAGATATGACTCATATTTTTTTATTAAGAATTTGAATATACTGTGGCATTCATATTGCCTAGAAAAGGCAAGTCATAGTTTACAAAGGATGGTTACTGTATATTTTTGGACTTGCATTGAAAATATTTGCCATCTATGCAAAAGTAGGTGTCAAAGAGTTACTCAAATTCATTCATTCATTCATTCATTCATTCATTCATTCATTCAGAAACTATGGTAAGTTTGTATGTGTGTATTTAGAGCATTGTGTTTCTGGACACTGTCCTAAGCATTGGAATTAGAGAAAGCATTTACCCAGAGAGAAATATTTTTGCTATCTAGAGAGAAAAAAATGATATTTAGGTTGTCAGAGACATGGGAAAGAGAAATGTTTGGAGGTAGAAGAAGTTGTCAGTATTCTCAATTGGTGCTGAAAACTCAAGCAATATAAGAACTCAAACGCATCGTTGAATTAAGAAGCATGTAGGACACCGTTGACCTTGACCAAAGCAATGTCTGCAAAGAAATGGAAGTGTAATCTAGACTGTGATTGTCCAAAACAGGAGGATTTTATACTATAGCTATAACTCCTAGTTTGCTTTGGTAAATTATACCTTTGAAAATGGGACTATTTAGTCAAGGAAGTGGAGCCATTAAGCTTAGAGTGAGATGTGATGGTAGGGTCCTGTTGTTTCTCTCAACTTCTTGGTACGCAGGATATTTGAATATATGGAGTGCTGAATTTTGACGTGGGAATTAAACAAAATATGCAACCAAATACATAGAGCAAAGATACAAAAGGTCGGTCTCAAATGCTAGCTGAAATGGCACTAGCTCCGTTTTAGGATAAGGTATCCTAGAAGGGAAAATTCTCCAGGATGCCCAGAAATTATTTTTGGCAATTGCTTCACTACTCTAGTGATTCAGGTTCAACTCTTCTTCATCACATTTGATGAAGTCAACATTTATGTTGTGCAAATAAATAAAGCAGTTTTGAGTTTTATTATATCACACAACATATGGATTCCTTGATATTTTTTATTCCACTTTCCAGCAAAATTAATAGAAACAGAAATTTGACTTGATTTCTTTTATTTTGGCAAGCTAGATTTTCTCAACAGAGAGAATATTAATGTAGATATTTTATAGATACAATCAATGTTGATTACATACGTATATGATATATAACATCACATAAACTTTATATTATAGGGAATATGTATATCTATTAGGTGTTACAAAACCTATATGAATATATGTGTGAAAAAAATATAATCACCAATTTGGGCTAAGTGTTAGCTAGTAAAGACAGTAACTTTGTTTTTCCTAAAGCAGTTTAAAATTGGATTAAAAAGGTTTTTGGTTTGGATGGTCATCTGATTAGTTTGTTCTGGAAAAGGTAGTGATAATTCTAAATTTTTATATATTTTAAATTCTGTAATGCACAAGAATATGTATAAATCAATAAAGCAAACGTGTCTCTTGTTTCTATAGTTTATGCCAGCTACAAGTGATGAGTAATTCCTGTTTTATCATGTCCTCTTTGTTGGCTCAAAACTTACCATTTTAGAATTATTTTCTTCTTCTTATGATTAAAAATGTATTTCTAGTTTATCAAACTCAATGCCAGTTGGTGTGTTCACTTTTTCCCAGGATAATGCAAGGGCCATAAAAATTTATGTCTAGTCCATGTTATTAAATTATATGGCATTGTCATTTTTTATTTCAATACCAAATACTTTATTTAATTTCCACAGAATACTACACAGTCATAATTAACTTAAATTTAATGACATGGTTATCAGTTCAATTGCTGTTAATTTGCTTCTGTGTTTCTTTTTTTCCCTTACACTGTCTCAATGATCTTCTTTATTTTGTTATATTCCTCCAACTTTAGTATTCCCACTGGTGCTGGTATGCCCTCAACTTTACACTCAGCTTTTGTTTCTATAGCATCTTTATTTCAAATAAGAGTTTTTATCTTATTGTTAAAAGAATGCTTATTTTGAGATATTCCTATTTTTTTTATATATATTTTAGTCATCTGTGGGGCATCTGGATAGCTCTCGGTTAAGCGTGCAACTTTGGCTCAGGTCATGATCTCGTGGTTTGTGGGTTTGAGCCCCGTATCGAGCTCTGTGCTGACAGCTCAGAACCTGGGGCCTGCTTCGGATTCTGTATCTCCCTCTCCCTCTGCTTCTCCCCTGCTCACGCTCTGACTCTCTCTGTCTTACAATAATAAATAAACGTTAAAAAATTATAAAAAAATATTTTAGTCATCTACAAAATCTTTATCTCATATTTTATCTCCTTAATGACTACAGTGTCTGAAACCCCTTTAGGTCTATTTCTAGTGTCTATTGCCCTTACTGGTTGTTACTCATATTGTCTTTTCTCCTCATAGGTCTGGTTAAGCTTTGTGCACGTAATAGGCTTTGATCACGTGCACAAATTACATTTAAAACATGTTTTCAAATATCGAATATGAATAAGTGGATGTATTCCCTCTGATTTAATGTGTTTGTCCAGACATCTCAGGCCATTAGTATACCAACACTGTAATTTTATTTTTTTTTAATTTATTTTAATAAAAGGGAGAAAGAGCACACATCAGGGGAGGGGCAGAGAGAAAGAGAAACAATCCCAAGCAGGCTCCACGCCATCAGCACTCAGAGACTGATGTGGAGCTTGAACTCATAAACCGAGAGACCATGACCTGAACTGAGATCAAGAGTCTGATGTTTAACCAACTGCACCACCCAGGTGCCCCTCGACATTGGTATTTTAATTTCAAGGGTTAAAATTATTCAAAGTTAGTATTTGATTAAGTGCCAGAAAATGTGTGACTGGCTTTTTCAGTGTCACAAAATAAAGGTTAACAGAACTCCTCAGCATGGGCCAATCCAGTCTCCAAAATCTGTTCTCATATCCATATGAGCCTTTCAAATGTACATCATCTCAAGTTATCTGTTGTCTCTTTCATAAAAGGCAAAGGTACACTAGAGAAAAATGTTTTCAAATTCAGATCTCAGAATATGTTTTGCCTTCTTCCCTGGGAAGAGAGCCAAGAAATTCTTGGTGATTTTGTTAGTTCTCTGATGTCCACAAGCAGATTTTTAAAATATCTATATTGTCCAGTTTTCTTAATTGTCTTTAGTACAAAAATTGGACTGTATGACCTCATCCACCATTAACAGATGTAGAAATCTTGCATATTCTTTATGTATTAAAAAAAAAGAAAGAAAACTGACGTTTGACTCTGCAATAGGACAAAGAACATAAAAGAAATTTAATAAAAATAACTTGAAAAGGAAACTTTTATTGAGAGTCTGCTCTTCTTAAAATTTCTCAAAAGTTTGGCTATAATTGAACCATTTTATTTACTGAACAATAGCCAATATAGTATTTTATGTGCAATGGACACATTGCATGAAAAACAGACAAGTTGAAATGTCATATGTAGACAATGTTTTAGAGTCATTGGCATTGTCTTTATTCTACATGGACAAATATAGTACATTAACATTCATTAAATGTCATGATTTTTTTATAAAGAAAATATGTTAACACCAATGCCTTAAAAAAAAACACCTTCCATACTTAAATCACCTCAATTAAATTTCTTATGCAGCCTGAGGAGTAAAAATAAAATATCATAGAGCTCTACTGTAATTTCTTTGACAGTTCTCTGTACCTAGTGTCTAAATAGCTTCAAATTTATTATTTAATATTTCTAAATCAGCCGAAGGAAACAAAAATGAAAAGATACTTCAAGATTAATTTGTTCTGACATTTATTTCAGAATTTTGTGACTTGAAGAGAAAATATTAGAATTAGAAAATTTAGAAGGTAAATCCCAGTTCTATATATACACCAAAAAAAAAAAAATTGAAAATAAGAACTCAAACAGATGATTGTTCACCAATGTTTGTAGCAGCACCATTTACAATAGCCAAAAAGGTGGAAACATCCCAAATGTCCAGTAGTGGATAAATGGATAAACAAAGATAGTATATGCATACAACGGAGTATAATTCAACCTTAAAAGGGAATCAAATTCTGATACATGATACAATGTGGATGAGCCTTCAAGACATTCTGTTAAGTGAAATGATAGATGCAAAAGTACAAATATTGTATGATTCCATTTCTATGCAATATCTGATAGTTAAATGTATAGAGAAAGAAAGAATTATGGCTGTCAAGAATTGGGAAAGAGAGGATTAGAGGAGAGAGGATTAAAGAATTATTCTTGGATGGGTACAAACTTTCACTTTGTAATGATGGAAAAGTTCTGGAGATAGATTATGGTGATGGTTCTACAAACAACAATACATTTTTACCAACACACACCTATTAAAAGGCCCCAAATGTGGAACACAAACAACAAAAAATGCTGGCAAGGGTGTGGAGTGAAACAAACTCATTCATTGCTGGTGAAATGCAAAATGGTACAGACATTCCTAAAGACCTTTGGGAGATTTCTTACAAAACTAAACATACTCTTATCCTATAATCCATCAATCACTCTCCTAGGTACTTTACCCAAAGCAGTTGAAAACCTTCATATACCCAAGAACCTATAAATGGATGTTTAAAGTAGTTGTATTTATAATTGCCTAAACTTAGAACAACCAAGATATTCTTTAGCAGGTGACTGGATAAATAAACTGTGGTATGTTCAGGAAGTGAGATGTTATTCAGCACTAAGAAATGAGCTCTCTGGCTATAAAAAGACATAGAGGGAACTTAAATTAATATTACTTATTAGGAAATCAGTCCTAAACGGCTACATATTGTATGATTCCAACTATACATGACATTGTGGACAAGGCAAAACTATGCTACAATAAAAAGATCATGGTCGCCAAGGGCTCAGTGGTGGAAAGGATATATGGGCATAAAATAGGGGATTTTTAGGGCAGTGAAAATACTCTGCACGATACCATAATTATGGACGCATACCATTATACATACCTTTGTCCAATTCCATAGAATATACAACAGAAAGAGTGATATGTAAATGTAAATATAGGTTCATCAAATGTAACAAGCACATCACTAGTAGGGGCTGTTGATAATGAAGAAGGCTCTACATTTGTGGGTAGAGGGAAATCTACAAGAAATCTCTGTACCATCCCCTCATTTTTTCAGGGATGCAATCGTGTTCTAAAAACAGAAAGTGAACTAAGAAAAACAAAAAGTTCTTTTTTTCTCTCACCTGGTCTGGGGAGTATATAAATTTAACTAATTGCCCCAACATGTCTGTATATAGTGAGGGATAATTAGGTTCCAAAGGAAAATAGAAGATGCTGGTACCATAGGAGCAAATATAACTTTTTCCAGGAACGATGGAAGAATTGTACCCTTGAGAAATATTCTAGGAGAAAATAGAGACAGTGCCACTGATATCAAGGAACTCAAAATCAAGCTGATACTTTGTGTCATATCCAATGTATTTTTCTTTAATTTACAGTTTTTATCTAAGTTTTTATCATTGCATCAGAAAATATTCCTTGAAAGTGTCTATATATTTTTTTTTCAAATGTTTACTTATTTTTAGAGAGAGACAGAGTACGAGTGGGAGAGGGGCAGAGAGAGAGAGGGATACACAGAATCAGAAGCAGGATCCAGGCTCTGAGCTCACAGCTCTGTAAGCTCAGAGCCTGATGTAGGGCTTGAACCCATGAACTGTGACGCCATGACCTGAGCCGAAGGCGGAGGCCTATACAACTGAGCCACCCAGGTGCCCCAGTTTATAATACTTTTTAAAGTGATGCACATACACAGTCATATATATAGATTTTTTATATATGTGACTTTATGTATGCTTATGTATACATAAATATAACATTTACATATCTATATTTATACCTTTAGTGATAGACTCATCTACTAAAAATTGATTTAATAATAAAATCTAGACAATTCAAATTACTATTTTCCTAAAATCACATGTATCAATATAAGAAATTATTCTTTAGGGGCTCCTGGGTGGCTCAGTTAGTTAAGCAGCCGACTTCGGCTCAGGTCATGATTTCACAGTTTGTGGGTTCAAGCCCCATGTGCGGCTCTGTGCTGACAGCTCAGAGCCTGGAGCCGGCTTTGGATTCTGTGTCACCCTCTCTCTGTGTTCCTCCCTCACTCACACTCTCTCTCTCTCTCAAAAATAAACATCAAAAAAATTTTTTAAAGATATTATTCTTTTTTTTTTTCCCAACGTTTTATTTATTTTTGGGACAGAGAGAGACAGAGCATGAACGGGCGAGGGGCAGAGAGAGAGGGAGACACAGAATCGGAAACAGGCTCCAGGCTCTGAGCCATCATCCCAGAGCCCGATGCAGGGCTCGAACTCACGGACCGCGAGATCGTGACCTGGCTGAAGTCGGATGCTTAACCGACTGCGCCACCCAGGCGCCCCAAAGATATTATTCTTTAGACAATTCAATAAGGAAAATTACCACAGCTATTTTTTTTTTATTATTTAGAGGAGTAATCATGTATTTTATAGCTACCTTTCCAGTAGTAGTTCATAGAGCCTGCATTAGCAGTATAGCTTATATCAGACAACTTGTTTGAAATGCAAATTCTCTGGTCTCATCAAAAACCGATGTAATTAGGACCTCCAGTTAGAACCCAGCAATATAGTAATTTTTCACTGAATATATGTTGAGAAATGCTGCCATCCAGTTTCCAATAAAAGAATAAGAATATCGAACTGTTACGGACAGAAATTCAACTATATATCAATAAATTCATTTCAGAGTACATTTCACTGAGAAACAGTGTTATTTCATGCTTCGCGCTAATATAATATTATAGAAAGGGACAGATGCATATCACATTCTTAAAGATTTCGGAAACTTAACATCAAATTGAGTCTTTATCTAAAATTGCAAAGGAACTTGAGATATTGATGACAATGAAATAATTTGGGGCATATACATGTATATATATATGCAAAAATTTTGTTTTTATCTGTGTCTATTAAAATGTAAAAATTAAAACTTGTAGAATATAGTGGGAGCTTTCTTCTTTATTTCCAAAGTAGAAAACTATTTAAGAAAGTAAATGAA
Organism: Prionailurus viverrinus; assembly: GCF_022837055.1. Lineage (NCBI taxonomy): Eukaryota > Metazoa > Chordata > Mammalia > Carnivora > Felidae > Prionailurus > Prionailurus viverrinus. Next base: position 224,026,243 of record NC_062561.1, on the reverse strand, counting down.
TTAAAATGCATATGCATTATCTATAATATTCTTGTAAAAAAAAAAAAAAAGTCAGCGTTGCCTAGTGGAAAAGGCATTGGACTTGTTCTCAGACACACAGCCAGATGGCATTTCTTGCTCTGTTACCGACTAAGTTATGAGTGGAGTAAGTCACCGGAGTAAAGTTAGCCTCCGTGTAACTTTACTCTCACTATGGCAAAATGGAATTAGGTGGTGCACAGACTTCATATTTAACACAGAATATTTGAGGAGATCACTTCAGGCTAAAGAGAGTGACTTTACTAAACGGTGAGATTTATGGGCCAATTTAAAATGAGGAATTATCTGGAAAAAGAGACTACGGTGGACTAGCACCTCTGATACTGTTAGATCTTAGAAGGGTAAAGTCATGGCAAGGCATAGGCAAACAGTTCAAACAAAACAAAACAAAAAGGAAGAACAAAGAAAATGGGATAAAAGGGAAAGTATTTTAGGCAGAGGTGTTAAGGCAATGTGTCATGCAGTGGGTGATTTAGGATTTGGTAGCAGGGACAAATTAAAACAGGTATAGGATAACTAACTCAAAACAGTAGGCTGATAAAAGGGGAAATTTCTAAGGATGCTTGGGTGGGTCAGTGGGTTGAGTGTCTGACTTCGGCTCAGGTCATGATCTCATGGATCGTGGGTTTGAACCCCGTGTTGGGCTCAGTGCTGACAGCTCAGAGCCGGGAGCCTACTTCAGATTCTGTGTTTCCCTCTCTCTCTGCTTCTCCCCTGCTCACCCTGTGTCTGTCTCTCTTCCAAAAATAAACATTAAAAAATATTAAATAAAAGGGAAATTTATATATGGGTAAATAGACTGGCAACTGTATGTGATAGGGAAAATTAATCATTAAATTGTTCAAATGCAGAAAATCAGGGGCGCCTGGGTGGCTCACTTGGTTGAGCGTCCGACTTCAGCCCAGGTCATGATCTCGCGGTCCGCATCGGGCTCTGTGCTGACTGTTCAGAGCCTGGAGCCTGTTTCAGATTCTGTGTCTCCCTCTCTCTCTGATGCTCCCCTGTTCATGCTCTGTCTCTCTCTGTCTCAAAAATAAATAAACATTAAAAAAAAATTTAAAAATGCAGAAAATCAGGTGCCAAAAACATCATTCTTAACAGTCTATGAATGATTTCCTCCTGCATACACCCCACTCCTCTAAAGGCAGGAAAAACCTTAAATATATATTTAAAATATATATTCTGGTTTAAAATGGCCTCCGTTTGTGTTGGTGTATGTGTGGGGCGTGGGGGTGGTTAATATTTACACAATCAGAGCTCAAACTTCTATGGAGGCAAATTCTTCCCATTTATCTCCAAAAGAAGGCATCTGGGGACAGATTATGTAACTACAAGGAATCCTGGGTCTCTATGTTGCTCTTTGGTACTCCATTAGTCTAAGATCTAAGTTGATATTGTGACCTGGTCGCTAGATGTCCAGAATCCATTCTACTTGCTCTTGTTCTTTTTCCTTTTTTTTTTTTAATGTTTAGTTATTTTTGAGAGAGACAGGAAAAGTGTGAACAGGGGAGAGGAGAGAGGGAAACACAGAATCTGAAGCCGGCTCCAGGCTCTAAGCTGTCAGCACAGAGCCCAATGTGGGGCTCGAACTCATGAACCCTGAGATCATGACCTGAGCCGAGGTCAGACACTTAGCTGATTGAGCCACCCAGGTGTCCCTGTGTTTTTCTCTTTTTTAAATGTCTCTACCCATATATAATACCTGAGGTCCACACCTACCTGCATGCAATCGCCAACTGTGACTTTCTTATTCTTACCCCAGGACTTTTCTAGTTAACTAGTTGTTTTGCTGTTTACACCCTATGAGGTATGCATTTCATATGTTGTCAGGGTGAGTGGGGCCACTGGTTTCAGTCTTTCATGTGTTCTGTAGATTCTGTACCGATGTGCCATGATCTATTTCCATAGAGGGTGACATCTAAAAAGTTCATCCCTGCATTCTCTTTCTAAGTATTTTCAATCTGTGATCGGTCAATGAGATGCATGAAAAAGAGGTCAGTCCGTAAGAAGCAGGGGAGTTTAAGGGCTTCTGGCTGGCTCAGTTGGGAGGCATGTGATACTTGATCTCAGGGTCATGAGTTTGAGCCCCATATTGGATGTAGATATTACTTAAAAAAATAGACAAAATTTAAAAAAAAAGAAAAAGAAAAGGGAGTTTACACTCTGCCCCTCCTTCTCAACCTAGGCAATGTTTTGCCAGTGGCTACACCCTTCTATAGCAACAGCCCCTCTTAGAAACTCCATCTTTACATTACCAGTTGTCTCCTGGATTTTGTCACAAGTTTCTCTTCCTTGAGACTTAAACTCCATGGCGGTAATGGCTCTCTTTTGTTTGTGGTCCCTGGAGATCCTTGTTTCCTTCCCTTAAACTTCATACAGCTCCCAAAACTCTTTGGTTTTCCCATCACTTTTATGTTAAGAACTTGACTAGATACTTTTGTTAGCCATCTCGCAATATCAGCCATGAAGTATTTACCATATAACTCTGCCATAATGCGCATGAAATAACTCCAGGTTATTCTTGGAAAATAAAGAAACAAGTCTCATTAATTGGAAGGCCATACAAACATGTATAACATATTTACCATTTCTTGGTCCCTAAAAGGTTTTCACTTAAGGAAAAAAGCCAGGAAAAAAGTTTTCTTCCTCATTCTTCTCCCATCCACCCTTCCTTTGCTACTTTCTCTTTCTATTCCCCTCTCTTTCTCTTACTAGATGTTTCTTTATTGTATTGTTCCTAGGCATTAGCACTCTGCTTCTTTCTGAAAAATAAGGTAAATATTGGGGCATCTGGGTGGCTCAGCTGGTTGAGCCTCTGGCTCTTGATTTCAGCTCAGGTTATGATTTTGCAGTTTGTGAGATTGAGCCCTATGTGGGACTGTGCTGACTGAATGGAGCCTGCTTGGGATTCTCTCTCTCTCCCTCTCTCCTCTCCCTCTCCCTCTCTCTCTCCCCCTTCTCTGCTTTTGCCCTGTCTCTCTCCCTCTCAAAATAAATAAACATTAAAAATTTTAAAAATGAGATAAATATTAAATATAAATATTAAATTTTAAGAAAGAAAGAAAAGAGAGAAAAAAAGAAAAGAAACAATTTTAGTGAAAAAAGAAAACATGTTGGTATATGTTTTTTACAAAAAAGGCCAGAGGATACAAATTTTGAAATCCCCTCAATTTATAGAAATTACAAACTTACTGTCTTGGCTAAGTCATTGCAGAAAAAAAAAAATTAAAAGCATTGTACTTGAAAAGATTAAGGAATTATAAAATCAGAGTGTCATGTGTATGTGAATGAGGGTTACAAAAAAGGAAGAAGAGGAAAATGTGAGCCAGGGGCTTAACTTTTCAAAGAGTGGAGCTTAAAAATAATATATAACAGCTTTATCTAGATATGATTCATATTACACAATATAATTACATAGATCTAATTCATGCATAATACAGTTCACCAATTTATACAGTTCAATTATTATATTTATAAATGTGTGTAATCCTTATGCTAATTTTAGAACACTTTCATAATTTCCAGAAGGAAATGCCATAGCTATTAGCAAACATTTCCCAATTCCTCCAGTCTTGCGATCCTAGGCACCCACTAATTTACCTTACGTGTCTATATATTTGTCTATTCTGTACATTTCATAAAAAACAAGTAGCTTTGTTTCTCTACCACTGAACATGGACACTATCCAGATATGATGTAGTTTATACATATTGATTAAAATCTAAGCATGTAACTGAAAGAGTGTGAATAGGGATAAGTTACAGCATAAGCATATATGAGTTCATTGAAAATGCTCTAAACAGAATATGTTTTGTTTTTCATATTTCCTTTGGAATAGATTGAGAGTATCAATAGTTTGGGGATTTTCACATGGATGCTGTTTTTCCATATTATTTTGCTTCTACCATTCAATTTCATACATATGTATCCACATGAATTATATATATGGTATATACTATATGATGTATATATAAGAGATACATATTACTTGGAGGATTTATGTTTCTAACTGATAGCAAACTCTGGCATAGAATCAGTAAATGCTTTATTTAGTTGTTTCTTCTAATAATTAATCAGTTTTGCAGTCAAACAATCGTGTACTGAGTTCTTGCTGTCTTTCTGTTTGCATTCACACAATTCTTTGTCCCTGTCTACTTCACTCTTCTCAATCTATAAAGATGAAAAATAAAAGAAAAAAATCAATAATCCTTCTCAGATACAGATGTAAGGAAGACGCCATGTGTATCTTTATAAGAATTTACTACATCACTGAACACTTTTGATTCTACTGTTTGGTATGAATGTCATCAGCAAAACCCAGTAAGACCAGATCAATCCTTGCTTTAAATTAACTCCAAGCACACATTTAAATTTTTAAGATTTTCTTCCCAACTTAATGATATTTTCACATTCTTTCTCTGGTTATTTTTCTCAACTCAGAGCTTCTTTCCATCTCTATTTCATTGTCCTCAACTGAATATGATACAATCTTATTAGAAGCACGATTATAACTTCAATTTTTAAACCAGTTATCAGTATAAGCAACACGTATTTAAGTAAAGTATATTTTTCTCACGGATATTTTGGGAAATGTAGGCTTAGCAATTTCCTGCAATGAGTTATTTTTGCACGTGTAACAAGGTGATATACTGAGAAGAGAACCAAACATAAATCTAGCCAGACTACTCAGTAATGTAGCTAAAATATTTTAGATATAAAAGGAAGATATTACTTAGTAAGTAATAAGACATATAATAAAATAATAACATATACAATACGGTGGAAAATGTCATAGAGAATAAAACAAAAGACAAGTGTTGGGGGAGGTGGTTCAATTTTTAAAGGGAAAGATAGGGATGTCCTCTTAAAAGGGATTTTCATGCAAAGATGTGAAAGATATGAAGAAGAAAACTGTGAGTCTCTGGGACAAGGACAATTTAGGCAAAAGAATAAGCAACAGCAAAGTCCCTGAGGCAGGAATGAGTGAGATGTGCCCTACAAACAATGCTGAGGCCCATGTGACACAAATGGTGTGAGAGAGAAGAGTAGGAAAGAGGTGAGTGAAGGAGGGTCAGAGGATTTAATGCCTTTCTGGTCCCCATGAAGATGTTGCTTTTTGATTTTTTGTGGAGATAGGAAACAAGAATTTGGAGCTAATGCGTGGCATGGCAATATATTTTAAAAGGATCCATTGAAGTGTTGTATTGAGAATACCAAGAAAGTAGTCAAGAGTAGAACTAGGGTACAGTGAATAGATGTTTTACCAGCTCTGCGGGACCAGTAGAGTGGCCTTGGATATCAATTCACGATCACATTCATAAGACAAAATACGATTCACTGAGCAGCAATTTGTTTAGCTACAAGGTACAAGAATGGGAATAAACATGTATAATGGAAGCCTGGAGGGAAACTTGAGTCTCTGCACTAAGATGTGTATACTCAAAGGTGGATCACCTCAGCTCTGGGAAGCCATAGATGTGGGGGGCCCTTCTGCTTTCATACCTTCCATTGCCTAGTGCATTTGCATGTAATCAATTTCAAATTACTTTCAATAACTTGTATTTGTCAGTTAAAGATAACTGAATAATCAATGTCCATACAATAATACAATACTGGATTCCATACACAGCACTTGTAGATGGACTCTGATTTATCTTAGAAAGAGTACACTAATCTCAGGCTGTCTTTAATTAATTACTTAATTAGCATAGCAAGGAATTTTCCATCAATGATTAAAATCTCAAATGTTCCCCATCCTAACCAGATATAAGATGGAACCTCAGAAGACTTGCTTATTCAGTAATCTAATTCAAAGAAGCCAAATGCCTTTGTCTTAAAAGACTTCCCGGTTGGGAATTTTATAGAATCTCTTAGGAAGCTTCCTGGGGACTGCAGGAAGATGGCAGCGTAGGAGGACACTGGGCTCACCGCGTGTCCTGCTGATCACTTAGATTCCACCCACAGAAATAACCAGGAAACCGCCAGAGGATTAGCAGAATGGAGTCTCCGGAGCCAAGCGCAGAGGAGAGGCCCAAGGAAGAGGGTAGGAAGGGCGGAGAGGCGGTGTGCGCTCCACGGACTGGGGGGAGGGAGCCGGGGTGGAGGGGCAGACTGCTGGCCAAGCAAAGCCCCTGAGTCTGGCTGGCAAAAGCAGAGGGGCCGGATGGAGTGTATTCCGACAGCAAGCACGACTTAGCGTCTGGGAGGTCATAAGTTAACAGCTCTGCTCGGAAAGCGGGAAGGCTAGAGGACAAAGGGAGGGAGAATTGCTGAGCCCCGGGACACAGAGCTCAGCTTGGTGGGGAACAAAGGCTCTCGCCAGCGCCATCTCCCTTACCCATCCCCCAGCCAAAATCCCAAAGGGAACCAGTTCCTGCCAGGGAACTTGCTCCCTCCACGCAAACACCCAATGCTATGCTTCTGCGGAACCAAACCTCCAGCAGCGGATCTGACTCCCTCCAGCTGTCACAGGGCCCCTCCTGAAGTGGATCACCGAAGGAGAAGCAAGCTAAGCCTGCCCCTCCTGCCCCCGTGCACCTTGCCTACCCACCCCAGCTAATACGCCAGATCCCCAACTCAACAAGCCTGGCAGTGTGCAAGTAGCCCAGACGGGCCACGCCACCCCACAGTGAATCCCACCCCTAGGAGAGGGGAAGAGAAGGCACACACCAGTCTGACCGTGGCCCCAGCAGTGGGCTGGGGGCAGACATCAGGTCTGACTGCGGCCCCGCCAACCAACTCCAGTTATACACCACAGCATAGGGGAAGTGCCCTGCAGGTCCTCACCACTCCAGGGACTATCCAAAATGACCAAACGGAAGAATTCCCCTCAGAAGAATCTCCAGGAAATAAGAACAGCTAATGAACTGATCAAAAAGTATTTAAATAATATAACAGAAAGGGAATTTAGAATAATAGTCATAAAATTAATTGCTGGTCTTGAAAACAGTATAGAGGACAGGAGAGAATCTCTTGCTACAGAGATCAAGGGACTAAGGAACAGTCACAAGGAGCTGAAAAACGCTTTAAACAAAATGCAAAACAAAATGGAAACGACAACAGCTCGGATTGAAGAGGCAGAGGAGAGAATAGGTGAACTAGAAGATAAAGTTATGGAAAAAGAGGAAGCTGAGAGAAAGAGAAATAAAAAAATCCAGGAGAATGAGGGGAAAATTAGAGAACTAAGTGATACACTAAAAAGAAACAATATACGCATAATTGGTATCCCGGAGGAGGAAGAGAGAGGGAAAGGGGCTGAAGGGGTACTTGAAGAAATCATAGCTGAGAACTTCCCTGAACTGGGGAAGGAAAAAGGCATTGAAATCCAAGAGGCACAGAGAACTCCCTTCAGACCTAACTTGAATCGATCTTCTGCACGACATATCATAGTGAAACTGGCAAAATACAAGGATAAAGAGAAAATTCTGAAAGCAGCGAGGGATAAACGTGTCCTCACATATAAAGGGAGACCTATAAGACTCATGACTGATCTCTCTTTTGAAACTTGGCAGGCCAGAAAGGATTGGCACGAGATCTTCAGTGTGCTAAACAGAAAAAATATGCAGCCGAGATTCCTTTATCCAGCAAGTCTGTCATTTAGAATAGAAGGAGAGATAAAGGTCTTCCCAAACAAACAAAAACTGAAGGAATTGGTCACCACTAAACCAGCCCTACAAGAGATCCTAAGGGGGACCTTGTGAGACAAAGTCCCAGAGACATCACTACAAGCATAAAACATACAGACATCACAATGACTCTAAACCCATATCTTTCTATAACACTGAATGTAAATGGATTAAATGCGCCAACCAAAAGACATAGGGTATCAGAATGGATAAAAAAACAAGACCCATCTATTTGCTGTCTACAAGAGACTCATTTTAGACCTGAGGACACCTTTAGATTGAGAGTGAGGGGATGGAGAACTATTTATCATGCTACTGGAAGCCAAAAGAAAGCTGGAGTAGCCATACTTATAGCAGACAAACTAGACTTTAAATTAAAGGCTGTAACAAGAGATGAAGAAGGGCATTATATAATAATCACGGGATCTATCCATCAGGAAGAGCTAACAATTATAAATGTCTATGCGCCGAAGACCGGAGCCCCCAAATATATAAAACAATTACCCATAAACATAAGCAACCTTATTGATAAGAATGTGGTAATTGCAGGGGACTTTAACACTCCACTTACAGAAATGGATAGATCATCTAGACACACGGTCAATAAAGAAACAAGGGCCCTGAATGAGACATTGGATCAGACGGACTTGACGGATATATTTAGAACTCTGCATCCCAAAGCAACAGAATATACTTTCTTCTCGAGTGCACATGGAACATTCTCCAAGATAGATCATATACTGGGTCACAAAACAGCCCTTCATAAGTTTACAAGAATTGAAATTATACCATGCCTACTTTCAGACCACAATGCCATGAAGCTTGAAATCAAGCACAGGAAAAAGTCTGGAAAACCTCCAAAAGCATGGAGGTTAAAGAACACCCTACTAACGAATGAGTGGGTCAACCAGGCAATTAGAGAAGAAATTAAAAAAATATATGGAAACAAACGAAAATGAAAATACAACAATCCAAACGCTTTGGGACGCAGCGAAGGCAGTCCTGAGAGGAAAATACATTGCAATCCAGGCCTATCTCAAGAAACAAGAAAATCCCAAATACAAAATCTAACAGCACACCTAAAGGAAATAGAAGCAGAACAGCAAAGGCAGCCTAAACCCAGCAGAAGAAGAGAAATAATAAAGATCAGAGCAGAAATAAACAATATAGAATCTAAAAAAACTGTAGAGCAGATCAACGAAACCAAGAGTTGGTTTTGAAAACATAAACAAAATTGACAAACCTCTAGCCAGGCTTCTCAAAAAGAAAAGGGAGATGACCCAAATAGATAAAATCATGAATGAAAATGGAATGATTACAACCAATCCCTCAGAGATACAAACAATTATCAGGGAATACTATGAAAAATTATATGCCAACAAATTGGACAACCTGGAAGAAATGGACAAATTCCTAAACACCCACACTCTTCCAAAACTCAATCAGGAGGAAATAGAAAGCTGGAACAGACCCATAACCAGCGAACAAATTGAATTGGTTATCAAAAATCTCCCAACAAATAAGAGTCCAGGACCAGACGGCTTCCCAGGGGAGTTCTACCAGAGGTTTAAAGCAGAGATAATACCTATTCTTCTCAAGCTATTCCAAGAAATAGAAAGGGAAGGAAAACTTCCAGACTCATTCTATGAAGCCAGTATTACTTTGAATCCTAAACCAGACAGAGACTCAGTAAAAAAAGGAAGCTTCCTTTTATGGTTCATATATTAGAAACATTCCAAACAAACATTGCTGTTGCTATTGTTTTCCCCACCTCTTTTGTTATGTATACTAATAGCAATCAAGGCAGCTCATAAGCAAACAAAAGAAAATCAACTGATAAACAAGAGCTATCTGAATCTCCATTGCACTATTACTGCATAGAAAATTTCAAAGCTATTTCAAGTCACCAATTATCAATCTGGATCATGAGATGCCACTTGGCCTCTCTTACAGAAAATCCCAAATTCTTTTTCTTTTTTTTTTTTTATGAAATTTATTGACAAATTGGTTTCCATACAACACCCAGTGCTCATCCCAAAAGGTGCCCTCCTCAATACCCATCACCCACCCTCTCCTCCCTCCCACCCCCCATCAACCCTCAGTTTGTTCTCAGTTTTTAACAGTCTCTTATGCTTTGGCTCTCTCCCATTCTAACCTCTTTTTTTTTTTTTTCCTTCCCCTCCCCCATGGGTTCCTGTTAAGTTTCTCAGGATCCACATAAGAGTGAAACCATATGGTATCTGTCTTTCTCTGTATGGCTTATTTCACTTAGCATCACACTCTCCAGTTCCATCCACGTTGCTACAAAAGGCCATATTTCATTTTTTCTCATTGCCACGTAATATTTCATTGTGTATATAAACCACAATTTCTTTATCCATTCATCAGTTGATGGACATTTAGGCTCTTTCCATAATTTGGTTATTGTTGAGAGTGCTGCTATGAACATTGGGGTACAAGTGGCCCTATGCATCAGTGCTCCTGTATCCCTTGGATAAATTCCTTGCAGTGCTATTGCTGGGTCATAGGGTAGGTCTATTTTTAATTTTTTGAGGAACCTCCACATTGCTTTCCAGAGCGGCTGCACCAATTTGCATTCCCACCAACAGTGCAAGAGGGTTCCCGTTTCTCCACATCCTCTCCAGCATCTATAGTCTCTTGATTTGTTCATTTTGGCCACTCTGACTGGCGTGAGGTGATACCTGAGTGTGGTTTTGATTTGTATTTCCCTGATAAGGAGCGACGCTGAACATCTTTTCATGTGCCTGTTGGCCATCCGGATGTCTTCTTTAGAGAAGTGTCTATTCATGTTTTCTGCCCATTTCTTCACTGGGTTATTTGTTTTTCGGGTGTGGACTTTGGTGAGCTCTTTATAGATTTTGGATACTAGCCCTTTGTCCGATATGTCATTTGCGAATATCTTTTCCCATTCCGTTGGTTGCCTTTTAGTTTTGTTGGTTGTTTCCTTTGCTGTGCAGAAGCTTTTTATCTTCATAAGGTCCCAGTAATTCACTTTTGCTTTTAATTCCCTTGCCTTTGGGGATGTGTCGAGTAAGAGATTGCTACGGCTGAGGTCAGAGAGGTCTTTTCCTGCTTTCTCCTCTAAGGTTTTGATGGTTTCCTGTCTCACATTTAGGTCCTTTATCCATTTTGAGTTTATTTTTGTGAATGGAGTGAGAAATTGGTCTAGTTTCAACCTTCTGCATGTTGCTGTCCAGTTCTCCCAGCACCATTTGTTAAAGAGGCTGTCTTTTTTCCATTGGATGTTCTTTCCTGCTTTGTCAAAGATGAGTTGGCCATACGTTTGTGGGTCTAGTTCTGGGGTTTCTTTCTATTCCATTGGTCTATGTGTCTGTTTTGGTGCCAATACCATGCTGTCTTGATGATGACAGCTTTGTAGTAGAGGCTAAAGTCTGGGATTGTGATGCCTCCTGCTTTGGTCTTCTTCTTCAAAATTCCTTTGGCTATGCGGGGCCTTTTGTGGTTCCATATGAATTTTAGGATTGCTTGTTCTAGTTTAGAGAAGAATGCTGGTGCAATTTTGATTGGGATTGCATTGAATGTGTAGATAGCTTTGGGTAGTATTGACATTTTGACAATATTCATTTTTCCAATCCATGAGCAGGGAATGTCTTTCCATTTCTTTAAATCTTCTTCAATTTCCTTCATAAGCTTTCTATAGTTTTCAGCATACAGATCCTTTACATCTTTGGTTAGATTTATTCCTAGGTATTTCATGCTTCTTGGTGCAATTGTGAATGGGATCAGTTTCTTTATTTGTCTTTCTGTTGCTTCATTGTTAGTGTATAAGAATGCAACTGATTTCCGTACATTGATTTTGTATCCTGCAACTTTGCTGAATTCCTGTATCAGTTCTAGCAGACTTTTGGTGGAGTCTATCGGATTTTCCATGTATAATATCATGTCATCTGCAAAAAGAAAGCTTAACTTCATCTTTGCCAATTTTGATGCCTTTGATTTCCTTTTGTTGTCTGATTGCTGATGCTAGAACTTCCAGCACTATGTTAAACAGCAGCGGTGAGAGAGGGCATCCTTGTCGTGTTCCTGATCTCAGGGAAAAAGCTCTCAGTTTTTCCCCGTTGAGGATGATGTTAGCTGTGGGCTTTTCATAAAAGGCTTTTATGATCCTTAAATATGTTCCTTCTATCCCAACTTTCTCAAGGGTTTTTATTAAGAAAGGGTGCTGGATTTTGTCGAAGGCCTTTTCTGCATCGATTGACAGGATCATATGGTTCTTCTCTTTTTTTTTGTTAATGTGATGTATCACGTTGATTGATTTGCGAATGTTGAACCAGCCCTGCATCCCAGGAATGAATCCCACTTGATCATGGTGAATAATTCTTTTTATATGCTGTTGAATTCGATTTGCTAGTATCTTATTGAGAATTTTTGCATCCATATTCATCAGGGATATTGGCCTGTCGTTCTCTTTTTTTACTGGGTCTCTGTCTGGTTTAGGAATCAAAGTAATACTGGCTTCATAGAATGAGTCTGGAAGTTTTCCTTCCCTTTCTATTTCTTGGAATAGCTTGAGAAGGATAGGTATTATCTCTGCTTTAAACGTCTGGTAGAACTCCCCTGGGAAGCCGTCTGTTCCTGGACTCTTATTTGTTGGGAGATTTTTGATAACGGATTCAATTTCTTCGCTGGTTATGGGTCTGTTCAAGCTTTCTATTTCCTCCTGAGTGAGTTTTGGAAGAGTGTGGGTGTTCAGGAATTTGTCCATTTCTTCCAGGTTGTCCAATTTGTTGGCATATAAGTTTTCATAGTATTCCCTGATAATTGTTTGTATCTCTGAGGGATTGGTTGTAATCATTCCATTTTCATTCATGATTTTATCTATTTGGGTCATCTCCCTTTTCTTTTTGAGAAGCCTGGCTAGAGGTTTGTCAATTTTGTTTATGTTTTCAAAACCAACTCTTGGTTTCATTGATCTGCTCTACAGTTTTTTTAGTTTCTATATTGTTTATTTCTGCTCTGATCTTTATTATTTCTCTTCTTCTGCTGGGTTTAGGCTGCCTTTGCTGTTCTGCTTCTATTTCCTTTAGGTGTGCTGATAGATTTTTTATTTGGGATTTTTCTTGTTTCTTGAGATAGGTCTGGATTGCAATGTATTTTCCTCTCATGACTGCCTTCGCTGCGTCCCAAAGCGTTTGGATTGTTGTATTTTCATTTTCGTTTGTTTCCATATATTTTTTAATTTCTTCTCTAATTGTCTGGTTGACCCACTCATTCGTTAGTAGGGTGTTATTTAACCTCCATGCTTTTGGAGGTTTTCCAGACTTTTTTCTGTGGTTGATTTCAAGCTTCATAGCATTGTGGTCTGAAAGTAGGCATGGTATAATTTCAATTCTTGTAAACTTATGAAGGGCTGTTTTGTGACCCAGTATATGATCTATCTTGGAGAATGTTCCATGTGCACTCGAGAAGAAAGTATATTCTGTTGCTTTGGGATGCAGAGTTCTAAATATATCTGTCAAGTCCATCTGATCCAGTGTCTCATTCAGGGCCCTTGTTTCTTTATTGACCGTGTGTCTAGATGATCTATCCATTTCTGTAAGCGGGGTGTTAAAGTCCCCGCAATGACCACAATCTTATCAATAAGGTTGCTTATGTTTATGAGTAATTGTTTTATATATTTGGGGACTCCGGTATTCGGAGCATAGACATTTATAATTGTTAGCTCTTCCTGATGGATAGACCCTGTAACTATTATATAATGTCCTTCTTCATCTCTTGTTACAGCCTTTAATTTAAAGTCTAGTTTGTCTGCTATAAGTATGGCTACTCCAGCTTTCTTTTGGCTTCCATTCCCCTGATAAATAGTTCTCCATCCCCTCACTCTCAATCTAAAGGTGTCCTCAGGTCTAAAATGAGTCTCTTGTAGACAGCAAATAGATGGGTCTTGTTTTTTTATCCATTCTGATACCCTATGTCTTTTGGTTGGCGCATTTAATCCATTTACATTCAGTGTTATAGAAAGATATGGGTTTAGAGTCATTGTGATGTCTGTATGTTTTATGCTTGTAGTGATGTCTCTGGGACTTTGTCTCACAAGGTCCCCCTTAGGATCTCTTGTAGGGCTGGTTTAGTGGTGACCAATTCCTTCAGTTTTTGTTTGTTTGGGAAGACCTTTATCTCTCCTTCTATTCTAAATGACAGACTTGCTGGATAGAGGATTCTTGGCTGCATATTTTTTCTGTCTAGCACCCTGAAAATCTCGTGCCAATTCTTTCTGGCCTGCCAAGTTTCAAAAGAGAGATCAGTCACGAGTCTTATAGGTCTCCCTTTATATGTGAGGGCACGTTTACCCCTCGCTGCTTTCAGAATTTTCTCTTTATCCTTGTATTTTGCCAGTTTCACTATGATATGTCGTGCAGAAGATCGATTCAAGTTAGGTCTGAAGGGAGTTCTCTGTGCCTCTTGGATTTCAATGCCTTTTTCCTTCCCCAGTTCAGGGAAGTTCTCAGCTATGATTTCTTCAAGTACCCCTTCAGCCCCTTTCCCTCTCTCTTCCTCCTCTGGGATACCAATTATGCGTATATTATTTTTTTTTAGTGTATCACTTAGTTCTCTAATTTTCCCCTCATACTCCTGGATTTTTTTATCTCTCTTTTTCTCAGCTTCCTCTTTTTCCATAACTTTATCTTCTAGTTCACCTATTCTCTCCTCTGCCTCTTCAAGCCGAGCTGTGGTGGTTTCCATTTTGTTATGCATTTCGTTTAAAGCGTTTTTCAGCTCCTTGTGACTGTTCCTTAGTCCCTTGATCTCTGTAGCAAGAGATTCTCTGCTGTCCTGTATACTGTTTTCAAGCCCAGCGATTAATTTTATGACTATTATTCTAAATTCACTTTCTGTTATGTTACTTAAGTCCTTTTTGATCAGCTCATTAGCTGTTGTTATTTCCTGGAGATTCTTCTGAGGGGAATTCTTCCGCTTGGTCATTTTGGATAGTCCCTGGCGTGGTGAGGACCTGCAGGGGACTTCCCCTGTGCTGTGGTGTATAACTGGAGTTGGTGGGCGGGGCCGCAGTCCGACCTGATGTCTGCCCCCAGCCCACCGCTGGGGCCACAGTCAGACTGGTGTGTGCCTTCTCTTCCCCTCTCCTAGGGGTGGGATTCACTGTGGGGTGGTGTGGCTCGTCTGGGTTACTTGCACCCTGCCAGGCTTGTGATGCTGGGGATCTGGTGTATTAGCTGGGGTGGGTAGGCAAGGTGCTCGGGGGCAGGAGGGGCAGGCTTAGCTTGCTTCTCCTTCGGTGATCCACTTCAGGAGGGGCCCTGTGGCAGTGGGAGGGAGTCAGATCCGCTGCCGGAGGTTTGGCTCCGCAGAAGCGCAGAGTTGGGTGTTTGCACGGAGCGAGCAAGTTCCCTGGCAGGAACCGGTTCTCTTTGGGATTTTGGCTGGGGGATGGGCGGGGGAGATGGCGCTGGTGAGCGCCTTTGTTTCCCACCAAACAGAGCTCTGTCATCATGGGGCTCAGCAGCTCTCCCTCCCTTTGTCCTCCAGCCTTCCTGCTTTCTGAGCAGAGCTGTTAACTTATGACCTCCCAGATGCTAAGTCATGCTTGTTGTGGGAACACAGTCCGTCAGGCCCCTCCGCTTTTGCCAGCCGGACTCGGGGGCTCTGCTTGGCCGGCGAGCCGCCCCTCAGCCCCGGCTCCCTCCCGCCAGTCCGTGGATCGCGCACCGCCTCGCCGCCCTTCCTACCCTCTTCCGTGGGCCTCTCGTCTGCGTTTGGCTCCGGCGACTCCGTTCTGCTAATCCTCTGGCGGTTTTCTGGGTTATTTAGGCAGGTGTAGATGGAATCTAAGTGATCAGCAGGACGTGCGGTGAGCCCAGCATCCTCCTAAGCTGCCATCTTGCTGCAACCGGCCCCCAATTTCTGTTAGTAATTCTCTTCTGCAACTCATTTAGTTTAAAGGAGAAGAGAATTTATCCAATTTGGAAGGTGCATGTTGCTGCAACACATTCTTTCCTTCTTTCATAAATATATCTTTGAAATTTTTACTATTATGTTATATAGACATATTAAGGGGTTAAGAATTCTGGATAGATTTTCCATCTATAAAAATTACTATTTGGTCATTAGAAACTGGGTATATTCTTCTCCCATTGCCCTCAGCTTTCAGCTAAATTTCTGAGATTATACATTACACAATTTTTGACAGTCTAAAATAGTACCCTGACTATATTTATAAAGTAATTACATTTGCTAACATCCAGTCCAGGTAAGTTATTGCCTTTTCTTATCTGTCTGGAAAATACACAGAATGGAAGATAAGCAGGAGAAACTTGCCTCTTAATGATGGATCCTGCGCCTTGTCAATTTTTTTCCCCCAGTAGAATTAAAGACAAGAAAGATAAGTCAAATTATTTGCAATTTACCAAAATATAAATATTTTGCTTATAAAATATGCAATATAAAATACATACTTCAAAGAATACAGTAAAGTAGATTCTATTACATTTTTCAACACTTTGAAATGACATTTATTCTTCCAGGAACCTCATCATCATGACTCACACAAATCTACTTTAATGTTAAATCACTCTATGTAAGATGAGAAACTACTCAGATACTTGTTTGTAATTTCTCCAGTAGGACACTTTCAAGCACCATTCTCAATATTTGTGTCATTCTTTAGACATAAGAATAGATAACATACATTATGATGCATAGGTACTTTTAGGTAATCAGCACTTGTACAATATAGTCTATGGGAATTAAATATACAAATAGAGATGTACGAAATCAGTACCTCTGTTAGTTTTTTGAATCAAACCTCAGGTATGCAAAAACTGCCTAATGACTAGAGTCATGCAATTTAATATGCCCATTCACTTGAAAATAAGAATTATTTCTAAGAAAATAGGTCTACAAATCTTGAAAATTACATTCAAATGTGTCCATATTGAGGGGTTAAATGGGTGTTGGGTATTAAGGAGGGCACTTGTCATGAGCACAGGGTGCTATATGTAAGGGATGAATCACTAAATTCTACTCCCGAGAATCTGGTTTTTATATTTATTCAATTATGCTCTGCAAAAATAAAATTTGTTATACATGTAATGTATTATTTGAGAAGGCATTTAAAGGGCATTTGATTATTCTATAGTGAGAGCATATATCAATTATATAAGAAAATCACATGAACCCAAATCAGTAAAATATATAATTTCCAAGATTTTCTTCAGTTTCTACTAACTCTCAATTATTCCTACAGCATGACAAGTTTAATTGGAGAATAAAATATGAGTAAATGAACATTTCTTATTAAAATCAAAAGGATTATACTTAGCAAAACCATCCCTGAATTTTTTTTTATATTTCTTACTAAAGGTATTTTATTAATGACTAATTCCATCATGATTAATGCCATACAAGTAGTTTCTGCATTTCTTTGTCTAAATTACAATTCATTTGTATGACTAAAGCCCATGATTATCTGCTGTTTATATTACTGAGCAGAGAGAGGATATAAGGTATTTATAGTACATTTCAAACTCTTCTTATGTTTGGATCCAATATATGCACATTTGCTTGAGATAAGTGTTGTATTGAAAAGTGACAGGGAAAGTGATAGGGCAGTAATGCTCTTTAAACGCACACACACACACACGCGCGCGCGCGCACACACACACACACACACACACACACACACACACACCAGCATCTATCTCAGTGGAGAGAGGAAGGGTATTCTATCCCAGGGACCACAGAAACCATTTGCGGAGTGGGGAGAATTCATTTTCTCTCTGACTCAGACAATAGACATTCCAGTGTTCCCCCATATTCTTCCCACCACAAAAGCTATGTGCAAATCCTCAGGGACAGAAAATAAGTTGCATTTCAAAGAATTTTAAAAATGTATTAACTGCAATTCACTTTTGAAATTAAAAGAAAAGAAAAGAAGAAAATACACCTATATCTATTAATACTAAGCTTGTAAACTAAGCTTGATGTAAACTAAAGAAGTATGAGATTTTAGAAGTTTTGGGATTAAGTCTTCATTTTTTTTTTTTGGTTTACTAAGTACAGTGGGTTATAAAAGGATACTGTATAAAATAATATTTTCATGTCTCTACTGATGAATGGTATCTACCTAACTAAGATATGCATAAGAACTGCAGCTGGTCATGAATTATTAGAGGCAATGATGAGAGAAATATTCTTGCAGTATGGTTTGCACTATAATGGACACTTCCCATTAATAAAGAAATACAATGTACCTGCTAGCAAATGTTTAAGATAAAAAAACAGAATATCCAATTATAGTTGTGTTAAAATATAAAAAGAATTTATACCTTTACCTGGCTGAAAAATCCAGAAGTGACTTTGGCATTAAACAAGATTTTGGCTCAACTAGAATGACCACGACCTCATTTTTATTCACTTCTCACCTCTGCACCTGAGATATTTTGGAAATTTAGGAGAGATACTGGGGAGACAACGTGGCGAACAATTATAAAATTAAAGCCTATCTGTTGTGTAGTAGTAAAAGCAAGAAATAGGCAAAGGATGAATTGATTCTGTTTAGCAGGATTAAGGATAGAAATAAAGAAATAAAATTACTTGGATTGGGTAATTGAATCACGTGAAAGGGATTTTGGCATCACAAACACAATATTTGTGCCATACACACTCATACACACATATAAATCTATACCTATGATTCTATACATGCTATCTGTGTGTTTATGTGTGAGTTTATTGGCAGAATTTATTGGCGGTTTATTGTGCTAAAATGCATATACGCATGACTATTCAATGTTGCCAAGACATAAGGGTAAAACTCGGTTCTATCGTTTTCTAGCTATGCATTCGGCTAAGACATATTTAAATTTTGTGCACATCAGTTTCCACATCTAAATATGGCAATAACTATATAGTTACTATAACTACAAAGAGTTGTAGTAAGATGAGAAAATAAATTAATGTTGCTAAAGTACTTACAGCAGTGACTTACAATAATAAATGCCATAAAACTGTTTATTATTAACAAATCAGTCACTATTTTTAAATGACATATTGATTAAACCTTCTTTTATGGCAACTAAGGAATATGACTCTATGTTGCAAAGTAATTTAGAAATTGGTATTTCAATGTTGAAGTGCAAAATGAGTAGTCTTTTTATTTTTATTTTGCCCTCTCAATATGATTATTTAATCTTCCATGAATTGATAAGTAATGTAATGTTTCCAAAAAAGTAAGTTGGGTCTCAATATGTATAGATTCATTTTAAATGTTAATTTGACCATTTGGAAGGTCAAAATTGTATTTCCCATTTATCGATATTGCATACTAACATCTTGGAAGAAACTAGCTCAATTAAGCAAAAGTGTTTGACATTTTAAAATGTTAACCCATGTGCTTTATTGTCCAATATAATGAATAGATTGCCAAAATACTCAGTCAGTTTTGAATTACTTTAAGAGAAAGAGCACAGCGTGAATGACAATATTTTTCTTGAAATTTGTAAGGCTCAAGGCAATTAAACAAAGCTATTTTATTACAGCTAAAAATAAGATAAACACATACTTCTGAGAACTAAAGATATATTTGTCCTAAAACAAAGTTTACTTGTTTTTAGAAGGTGGAATTCAAATATAATTGGAGGCTGTTGATTATAATTCCAATTCCATTTTCTCAAAATAACACATATTTAAGGAAAAAAAGTAAAACTGTTTTTAATAGATTAAAATTTGTCTGTAGCCTGGACTATATCAAGCTCTTTTGCTTGTATATATGGTATTAAAATATGATAAATAAATCTTCTTAGGTAATTATTTTAACAGCTTTATTAGGTATAATTAACATACAAGGAAGTGTACATATTTAATGTGTACAATTAAAAATGATTTTTTTCAATGTTCATTCATTTTTTATAATTTTTTGTTGTTTATTATTTTTGACAGAGAGAGAGAGAGAGAGAGAGAGAGAGAGAGACTGAGAGCAAGCAGGGAAGGAGCAGAAAGAGAGGGAGACACAGAATCTGAAGCAGGCTCCAAGCTCTGAGCTGTCAGCACAGAGCCTGATGCAGGGCTCAAACTTTTGAACCACAAGATCATGACCTGAGCCAAAGTCGGACCTTAACCGACTTAGCCACAGAGGCACCCAAATGTGTACAATTTGATGAGTTGGGACAAATGGAAACACCATGGTATCATCACCAGTATCAAGGTAATAGACATAAACAACAGCCCCAAAGTGTCCTCGAATCTCTGATTTTGTCGGTTTTGTTTCCGTGGTAAGAACACTTAACAAGGAATTCCCTCCCTTAACAAATGCTGTATTTTAACCCTAAACCATATGTCATACAGTGGATATCTAGAAAGTACTTATCTAGCATAACAGAAACTATATGCATATTGAACGATTCCCCATTTCCCCCACCCCTCAGTCCCTGGCAAATACAGTTGTATTCTCTGCATTGTATTTCTCTGTCAATTTGATTAGTTCAGATGCCTCATATAACTGGAATCATGCAGTGTGCGTTCTGTGACTGGCTTAAGATACATCTATGTTGTCACAAATGGCAGAATTTCCTTTTTATTCCTCCAAAGCCAAATTATAATCCATTGCAGGAATCTACCACACCTTTATCCATTCATCTTGGGTTTTTTCCATATCTTACTACTGTGAATAATGCTGCAATGAACATGAGAGGGCTTGAAGTAACTCTCAGGGTCATGATTTCAATACTTTTGAATATGAAGTATCCATCCAGAAGTGGGACTGCTGGATCATGCTGAAGTTCTATTTTTAATTTCTTTTAGTAAACTCCATAATGTTTTTCAGAGCTGCTGCACCATTTTACATTCTCAGCAATAGTATTCAAGGGTTCTAATTTCTCCACATCCTCTTCAAAGATTAACCCTTTCTTATAATAGTCATCCTAACAGGTGTCAGGTGATGTTTCAGTGTAGTTAAGATCCACACTTCTCTAATAATTAATATTTTAGAGCATATTTTCATATACCTGTTGGATTTTCTATGTCTTCTATGGAGAAATAACTGTTTGAGTCCTTTGTCCATTTTTTTGTCCAATCCTAAAATTCATTTAGAACCAGAAAAGACCCAGAATAGACAAGGCAATCTTGAGAAGGCACAACAAAATTGGAAGCATCACACTTCTTGATTTCAAGATATATTACAAAGCTACCATAATTAAAACGGCAAAATCCTGGCAAAAAAATAGACATATTGACCAAGAGAATAGTGAGCCCAGAAATAACCCATGTATATGTGCCCAACTGATCTTCAACAAGGGCATCAAGAGTACACAGTGGGGAAAGGATAGCCTTTTCACCAAATGGCATTGGGGAAAGGACATATCCACCTGCTGAAGAATAAACCTGGACCCTTATCTCGCACCATACATAAAAATAAACTTAGAATGAATTAAAGATTTATTAATGTAATACCGGAAACCCTGAAACTCATACAAGAAACGGGGGAAAAACTTCTCAGGGCGCCTGGGTGGTTCAGTTGGTTGGGTGTCCGACTTCAGCTCAAGTCATGATCTCATGGTTCCTAGTTGGAGCCCCACGTCGGGCTCTGTGCTGGCAGGTTGGAGCCTGGAGCCTGCTTCGGATTCTGCATCTCCCTCTCCCTCTGCCCTTCCCCTGCTCATGCTCTGTCTGTCTCTCTCAAAAATAAACAAAAAATTTAAAAAACAATTCTGACAATGATTTTGGCAATGATTTTTTAGATAGTACATCAAAAACACAGACAAAATACAAGTGGAAAAGCATTAAAAAATGAAAAAAAATCACAAAAAAGCGGGACTATATTAAAGTATAAGTGCTTCTCGACAGCAAAGGAAACACTCTGCACAGCTGAAGGACAAACTGCAGAATGGGAGAAAATGTTTGCAAAACAATTATCTGATACAAGAGGATAAAACCCAAAATATATAAGGAACTCCTACAGCTCGATAGCAAACACACAAATAAATATTTAAAAATGAGTAAAAAACTTGATTAGATGTTTCTCCAAGAAGGACACACAAATGGTCAATAGATATTAGAAAAGATGTACAATATCACTAATCATCAGGGAAACATAAATCAAAATCACAAAGAGGTATCATCTCACATCTCTCAAGATGGCCATTACCAAGAAAACAAAAGATAATGAGTGTTGACAAGAATGTGAAGGAAGGGAAGGAACACCTTACACTCTTGCTAAGAACTGTAAATCGGTGCAGCCCTTAAGGAAAACAGTATGAGGATTCCTTAAAAACTAAAACTAAAGGGGTGCCTGGGTGGCCCAGTCAGTTAAGCATCTGACTCTTGATTTCGGCTCAGGTCGTGATCTCATGGTTTGTGAGTTCGAGCCTCGTTTTGGACTCTGCACTGACAGCATGGAGCCTGCTTGGGATCCTCTCTCTCTCCTCTCTGTCTCCCCCTCTCACTTTCTCAAAATAAATAAATAATCATTTTGAAAATTAAAAATAGAACTATTTTATAATCTAACAATTCCATGTATGGGTGTATATCCAAAATATTGAAATCAAAATCTTGAAGGGATATTTATACCCTCATGCTTATGGAAGCATTTTATTCCCAATAGCAAAGGTATATGGAAACAACCCAAATTTCCATGGAGGGTTAAAGAACATTTGGTATATACATGCAATGGAATATTACTGTATTTTCTATTATTTTTTTGCTATAAAATATAAGGAAATTCTGCCATATGCAACAACATGGGGATCAACCCGGTGACATTTTGCTAAGTGAAATAAGCCAGTCACAGAAGGACAAATATTGCATGATTCCCCTCCATAAGGTATTTAAAATAGTCAAACTTGCAGAACCAGAGAATAGAATAGTGCTGTCAGGGGCTAGGGTAGGGGGAAATAGGGAGTTACTATTCAATGAGTATAAAGCTTCAGTTATGCAAGATGAATAAGTTCCAAATTTCTGCTGTATATAGGCTGTATTAGCCTGTAGCCAATAATATTGTACTGCTTATTTTTAAGTGATCCATCCCATGTGTTCTTTTAAATTTGGTTTGGCTTTCGCTCCTGTTTTTTAATAAATGTGTTTGCATTTTCAGAACTAAGAATAAATGTAAATTTAACAGGAACAGCATAGTAAGTTCAATCATGACCTCTATAATGATTGCAGACACAGTTACTCCACTTCTAAACTAACAACTTAGGTCCTTACCTGTAGCCCCCCTTTAATCCTCTAAAATCAGACACAGAATAGCACCAGGTTTCTGGTACCTTCAACATTTCAAGAGGCAAATGCAAGGTCAGAGGAGGGTTAGAAGAACCACAGTACAGAACATACTTTTTTTTTTTTAAAGTAGACAAAGAATCAATAGCAAATCCACCCTTTCCTCTGCATTAATGTCTGGGCTGAAAGAAATGGGAGGAAGTCCTTGGGGAAGGAGAAAAAGAAGGAAGGAAGGAAGGAAGGAAGGAAGGAAGGAAGGAAGGAAGGAGAGAAGAAGAGGGTGATAC
The DNA here is from genome assembly GCF_022837055.1 of Prionailurus viverrinus. Lineage (NCBI taxonomy): Eukaryota > Metazoa > Chordata > Mammalia > Carnivora > Felidae > Prionailurus > Prionailurus viverrinus. Next base: position 224,003,079 of record NC_062561.1, on the reverse strand, counting down.
CGAGATTGGCAGGTCTCATGTTCCCACCACAATTAAATAACAAATCATTACAACTTTTTCATCCTTTAGCATTCTACCATATCACAGTTACTTTGTGATAGTTAGACAATAGATGATAGAAATTTTAAATTAACCACAAATGGATATGTTTAATAATAATAATAATAATAATAATAATAATAATAATAATAAATCATTGTGCTGACTTTCAGACTGGGAACAAAATCAGATCGTAGAGAGCCACTTGTTCACTATAATTACTTGTGGGGATTGAGGAGAAGGTACTGTTTACCTAATGCAGTGTACATTTGTGACAGAATTAGATTTTTTTATTTCTCATTACAGCAGTATAACAGAGTTTGCAACCTGGCACACTGTGGACTGAATCCAATCTACACAGTTTTGATAGAAACAATAAATATGAATGTCATTAAAAAAGCATCAGTTCTCTGATTCGCCACAGGCCATATAGTTCTCTATTATGTTTCATTCAGTTCATTCATACATTAACTTTTACTGCTTGTTCCTTGTATGTGAGACTGAGATGACAGAATAAAGCGGAAACATTCACATACCAATATAATACCAAAGGCTACTGTGGATATCTTGAATCTTCACAACAGAATAATTCAGCTTGATTATCTATCATTCTGTTTTCCCCAGGTTTCTACTACAACTGTGATAACCATATAATTCTTCTGAAAACTCACCCATCCAGTGGCCAGATCAATATGCACATTATGCAGACAATACCATTAACGAACCAAAGGCCCCACATAATGTGTCTTAATATGATGCCATGACCCTAGACTCAGAAAGGAGAGGCTTCTATATGACCTGCTGTGGGTAAGCAACACCTAAATTAAAAGAATTTCCACTGCTCATATTGAAAGATCCATAAGAAGTAGTTCACATGTGTAACTGTGATCAACCATTATGTATTTATTTTTCTAAATCTCTAAATGCATTCATGTTGAGTTGGCTTAGGAAGTAGTAAAAGTGTAAAAATTATAATAATTATCACTTGTATTATATTAACTAGAGCTGACTTTGGAGGATCTGATCAAGTTAGAATGGAAGCTATTGAATCAGATTATCAAGAACGTAGTGCTTGAAATGAACCTGTGTTCATGAGAGTTAGTTGGATTCTCCAGAAGCGTTATGATAATGGGAAGATGCTTTCATGGAGGTTGGTAAGCATTCAGCTGAAAGTTACCTTTTTAGCAAGATTATAGAGAGAAGAGTAGAGGATTTTTACGTTGTAGTGCAATAAGGATAGTCCACTCAAAACCTTGAGTTGTGACACGTGCGACACATGTAACACCTATTCAATGTAAATTGAGAATCCTTCCTAATGAGGAAGGGCTCATTATAATTAGACAAGTCATGTGAAATGAGACAAATCATAAAAAGAGAAGCTGGCCTTGACATATTGTAGGTGGTTCCACATTCAAGATACAGAACACTTTTGGGGCGCCTGGGTGGCTCAGTCGGTTAAGCGGCCGACTTCGGCTCAGGTCATGATTTCGCGGTCCGTGAGTTCAAGCCCCGCATCGGGCTCTGTGCTGACAGCTCAGAGCCTGGAGCCTGTTTTAGATTCTGTGTGTCTCTCTCTCTGACCCTCTCCTGTTCATGCTCTGTCTCTCTCTGTCTCAAAAATAAATAAACGTTAAATTTTTAAAAAAAAATAAAAAAAAGATACAGAACACTTCCAGTGCCCCCCAAATGTTCTCACACCCCTTTGTAGTACATCCCTCCTTCCTCCAATCCTTGCCCAAGCAACCACTGACATTACCAGAGAGTGGTCTGCCCTTGTTTTACTAATTTTTTTTTCTGATACAAACTCCTGTATTTTTGTCTGACTTCTTTCACTAAGCAAGATTATTTTAAGATTCACTCATGTCACTGTATGCATGAATGGTTCATTCTTTTTTGTTTGCTACTATCCCATTTATAGGGCTATAATTTATTTTGCTTAACCATTCAACCCTTGATGAGTACTTAAGTTGTACCATTATGAATAAAGTCACTGTGGATATTTGTATGCATCATTTTTGTGGACATGTTTTTATTTCTCTTGGCTAAATACCTGGGCATGCAAACGTTGGGTGATATGGTAGAAGTACATTTAATATTTTAAGAAACAGTTGAAGAATTGTATAAAATGGTTGACTCTTTATCATTCCACCAGGGGTTTAGGAGAATTTCAGTTGTTTCATATCCTTGCCAACACATTCTTATGTCAGGCATTTAGTTTTGGCCATGTAATGTATGTAAAGTACCATTTTGGGAAGTTTAAGTCTTAATTAGAAACAGGCCACATGAGGGGTGCCTGGATGGCTCAGTTGGTTAGGCATCTGACTTCGGCTCCGGTCGGATCCGACTTTGGATCCGTTCATGGGTTTGGACTTGTGTGGGCTCTGTGCTGACATCTCAGAGCCTGGAACCTGCTTCGGAATCTGTGACTCCCTCTCTCTCTGTCCCCTCCCCTGTTCACGCTCTGTCTCTGCCTCTCAAAAAATAAATAAACGTTAAAAAAAATGGCCACATCATATGTATGTATGTATTTATTTAGTTTGTTTCATTTTTACCTAATTAAAAATAAAAATGATTTTATGGAAAGGTAACGTACAAAAAAAAGTAGAAAGATGATGGCATATTTGCATTACTGTGTGTTTAGATAAATATATTACTTGTTTCCTATTGAGCAATTGTGGCGTTATATTTTTTTTCTTTCCTTTGTTTTATTTATTTGTATGAAATTTATTGTGTTATAAATTTATGAATAAAGATTTCAGAATATGAATCCAGTCCTTCCACATTAGAATATGCAAAATGAATACCTTCTATGATTTGATGTTCACTCACATTGAGATAATGTCTAATATATCTATTTATGAGAGAACAGGAGTTTCTTTTTATATTTTATATAGTTTTCTCATTACGAATGATAACCTTTCTTTTCCAGTGAAACACTATATTCTAAAATACATATCGCCATATGTTGACATGGAGGTATATTTATAGAGTTAAGAAAGCATTTGCCTCAAGGAAATATACAACAGATCTCAAAAGCTATATTCATCAACGGTCTTAAATAATACTAAAATATCTCAATATAAATATGTTCCCCCAAATTAAAAACAAAAAAAGAAACTTATACCTAATATTGTAATATTTTTAACACAGGACACTTTTTGATCAATGGGCAAAAATAGAACTTGAGAATTTCTTTAAAATTATGACATATGGCAAATTTTTAGGGCAGTTAAAATTGGAATAATACATCATTAAATAAATATAAAATGCTAAAAAATTAATTAGAAGACATCTCAAAAAATATAAGAAAAACAATGTCAACACAAACGTGGCAGTAAGAACACAAAAGCAAAAATTAATCAATTTAGGAAGTAGAATGTAATGACTAAAAATACATTTAAATAGCTAGTTTTTTGTGAAATCAAACAAAGCTCTAAGTACTATATTATCTAATCCAGAATTTAAAAAGACACAATTGGATGAAGTTTTAAAACCTTTATAAACCTCTTTTCAAATAAATTTGTAAAGCTCAGTTAATTGGATTTTAAATCTTTTTAGAAAATTGAAAAAATGTAATTCACTAAATTGACTTCAGAAGAGAAAGACTCTAAACAAGCTACTTGCAATTCATTAATTACATAATTAAAGAGCTCCCACAAAATACTTTCTTCCAGATTGTTTCACAAAGAAATCATACTAAACCTGTAAAAATATGATTTCAGTGCAACTGAAATTATCTCAGAGTATAGAGAAAAAATTAAAAATTTACAAAGTTATTTCACGAAGCGTGCTATGGATTCTTAAAACCTAAAAAAAAATATTGTCACAAAAACCACAATATTATTGATCAATTTTATATATAATTATTTAAAAATGTTAATATATTATGTTAGAAGAATGTGTAATATATGTACATCCATACAAACTTTTAATAATAATGATAGAGGTAATTGTAGAAACTAATACATTTAAATTAATAGCTGCAATACTTAAGAGCATACTTAAGAAAATCCAGTGCCTATGACACATGGCTTAAAATTCTGTACAAATGAATTGCTATATATTTTCTTAAAGTATATGTATATAAGAATGTGCATATGTGTACTTCAACATCTTACTAACTAAGAAATTTAAGAACATTACAAACATACAAAGTATCTTCATATTTGGGTAGAATTATTAGCCAGTGCTATCTTACAAGAGTAAGTGACTAATATACAATACAGAAAAGAGATAAAAATATTCCTATTAGAGATCACATAATGTTTGACAACCTAAAATAACCAATAGAAAACTCCTAAGGGCAGTGAACAAAATTCAAAAAGTACTATGATATAGAATTAACATTTAAGTAGCCCTTATGGTATATGTAATACTAATTAGAAATCATACTAATATAAGTATATACTAATTAGTATATACTAATATAAGTATAAGTAGCCCTTATGGTATATGTAATACTAATTAGAAATCATACTAATATAAAATTACTGAATGTTTATCCTTTGAAAGCAAGAACAAAGCAAGAATGCTTTCAGTCATGTTTATATTTATAATTATGCTACTGATAATAGTAATTACAGTGAAAAAAGAAGATGTAGACATAGATGGCAGAAAGTTAAGAAAAATGCACCTATTTGCAGGCGATGTGACTATCTAGAGAAGTAGTTAAGCATTCTTCCCAAAAGACTTCAAAAAAAGAATATCTTAATTTTGCAAGATTTCAGAAATCAAAGTTAAGAAGCATATCATTTGTGCTTATATATACCAGCCACAAACTAGTTGAAAATGATTTTTAATTCTACTTATAATAGTAACAAAAACACACATAAAACTCTTGGAAATCATTTATCAAAATTTGTGTTGACTTCTGTACTGAACGCTATAAAAAATGCTGACAGTAATTAAAGAATACCTAAATAAATAGAGACCTTCAAGAATTGGAAAGACTGCAAATGATAAAGATGGCCATTTTCCATTAATAAACTGATTATACATTTTATATGGAAATACAGATGGCTTAGAATGACCAAAACCAATTTTAAAAACCTCACAGTTTTGTTTGTGAAAATACAGTGCCTGATTTTAAGGTTTACTGTAAAGTTACCGAGACAATAGCTGTTGTCATAAGGTTTGACATTTCGATCAATAAAATAGAAAAGTAGTCTAAAAACTGGTGGACACAAATTTATTGAGTCAATTCTATGAGGAGAGAAAAGTGTGTTCAACAAGTGGTTCAGGAATAACTGCATATTCCTATGTAAAACAAAAAAATAAAAAATAAAAAAATTCTAACACCAAGCAGAAAAGTTAACTAGAAATGAATTATATGCCTAATGGTAAAATGTAAAAATATAAATCTCCTAGAAGAAACTATATGATAAAATAGTTTTCATGATCAGGTATATAGTGATTTTATAAATAACAAAAAAGCCCCACAAAAATTGATAAATTGCATTTCATATTATTTTTAAAGTACATAGTTATGAAAATAAAAAAAAAAAACGATCCACAGAATCACTAAAAATATTCACAGAACCTATTATCTGGCAAAATTTTATATCCCCAATGTGAAAAGAACTATTATGACCGAAGAAATGAGAAGAAGCCACAATACTTCTTGACCAATTAGACATCTAAACAGATATTTCACAAAATGAGTTACATAAATGGACAAATATATATGAAAGCATTATTTATCGAACAAATTCAAATTAAAACAATGAACTATTATTTGATAACCTTTATACATACCAAATTAACAGACTGACAATACTATATGTTAACAATGCTGAAGAACAACTCTAACTTTCATATACTACTTGACAGGGGTTGGAAGGGACAAGGTGGTAGATGTAAGCATTACCTCTTTGCCAAAGGTTTAAATATTAACCCACTCTAAAGTTTTGACATTCTACTCCAAAGTATGAAAAATACAGATGAAAAATACATATTCATGCTAAGACAGATGAAAAATACGTATTCATGCAAAGACTTATAGAAAAGTATTTGTAGTAACTTGATTTACAATAGACAAAACCTTAAAATGAATCATAGGAAGAGGAAAGTACTCAGTAATTAAAAATAAAATAAAATTACCTACGTGCAACAGCATGGAAGATTTTTAGAATCATTATGCTGAGAGAAATTGTACACACAAGATTACATGCTGTAATATTCCATTTTTATAAAATTATTGAAACTGCAACCCACTTTGTAATGGGCATATATATATATACATATATATAAGTATATATGTATACTTGTATATATATGTATATATATATGGTTTTATACTGTAATGGGTATATATGTAATGAGTATATATGTAGTATGTATGTGTGTGTGTGTATGTTGTGAGATATACATATATACACACACATACCAGTAGCTGCCTGGAGATGGGGGCAGGGTAAGATACAGCTCATAGAGACAAGGAAATTCTCATTCTCAGATAATCACCTGAAACCATTGCTTCTGTTAAATCAAGGGACATTTAAGACAATATCTTCTTTAAGTGTTTAACAATTTGAGGCATCAAATCAGTTCACAATAACTATATAGATTTTGCAGTGATCCTTAAGTCACTGTATGAAAATGCCCTTGAAGTTAAAATAATAATCCCATAATCCATAATGATTGACAAAGATCTACTCTTCCGACTGGTGGATAATGTGGATTGAGAAAAAACATGCCCAGGTTTGCATCCTAAAGAAATTCATACATAACTAAAACCTCAGAATACAATTAGATGAGCAATACTGTTATTGAGAATGGGAGACATCTTTGAAACACAGTGTCTAGGGTGATGGGGTGGAGTGTTTAATTCGATGTTTAAATCAATGAAGATTTTTGAGGTAGAAGAGCTTTAAGTGCTGGAAGATCCTTGTGGGAACTGTTGTGAAAGAAACTAAAAAGGGAGTAGAGATGAAAATCGTTTGAGTGTACAATAATCTAAATTAATCTGCCTAATTTTTGAAATGTCCCCTTTCAATTGAGGTTGAAAACTCAGGATTATTGAAATATTTGGAATGTAAAACAAAGGAGGATTTGGGATGAAACAAGAAGGAAACCAAAATAATGTTTTAACCAGGACCAAGAATTACCAAAACAATACTAGTAGTAGTATTAGTAATAATAATAATAATAATAATAATAATAATAATAATAAATTTTAAAATGTCTTTAATGCTCAGAAGGATGGAAAAAACAAAGAGAAAGCTGAAATAGTAATATTCTGAAACTAGCAGTGATAAAAAATTATAGCTGTTTTATGGCCATGTTGAGCATGACCTATGGTAGAATGTGTAATTTACAGGAAGGTAAAATGCAAGGAAATTGAACTCACCTTCAGAAAAGTTCTAGGATTCAGTAAGGACCTGTAGTTTTGATAACTTGGGTGAAAATAAAACTTAGTTTGTATTTACAGTTGCATAAAATTCACAGTGGTTATGTAGTGGTAGAGTTTACGTAAAATCTCCTGTATATCATAAACCAATTATTTTTATTCTTCCCAAAGAAGAGATATATTTCCTACATAGGTCAATATGGGTTTGTTTATTTGTTTGTTGGTTTTTACATCCGTGGAAAAAGTTCATGCCAGAAGATAGAAAGAGATGGAAATTTGGAGCCTTTATTAGAGAGAAAATACATGTTTCCCATCATCTGGTGAAGTGGACATGATTCCTTCAAATATGTGTTACTTATCTCTTGCACGGAAATGTCTGTTTCCAATTTAAATTGTGTAACTATAGCTTCAAGTTTTTCCTTGAAATAACTTTCCACTTTTCTCCATAACTCTCCTGAGTTTTTACTATAGGAGCCTGCACAAATTGAACCGTGGAGCAACCCAACAATTTCACCTTCGGTAATCTCTCCCCGTGGATGCTGTTTAAAACCATGTGGATTCACAGATTCCATCCCCGTATGCCAGTGCTGATGGGACAGAAAAGACATACCAGAGTGAACATTGCCATTTACACACCAAAGCCTAAACTTCATTCCATCTTTCATGCATGCTTCTCTGTTAAGATCCATGATGAATCAATTAATAAACTTCAACATTTTGATATACCTAGGACCAAGTCTCTCCGAGTGATTCTGTGCCGTGAGGTCTTTGTTTTATGTAGTCTATTCAGTAAGCAACAAAGAGCCACCAGGATTTTTGTGAGTCGGCTATTCCCTTGAGGAATGAACATTCTCAGAAGATAGCCTAAGTCACTATAATAAAGACAGAGGGAAGAAAGAAAAGAATAGCAACAGAGAAACCAGTTAAGTTTTATGCATGTAGTTCAGAAACATGAAAACAAGGGCCCATCCAAAAACTTTTAGGGACACAGAGGATACACTAGATTTAAAAGATTAATTCTCTATGTTAGAAGAAGAAAGTATAGGGAGGAAACTTAAAATAACTGCAAAGCACACAGGTCTGTTGCTGAGATGCCGAATGTCTCTGTACTCTCTAAATAGTTGAGGGCTATTGGCAGAGAAGTGATAAGACAGAGAAGGTACTGGGGAGAGAGAGAAAGAGATCATTCATACTTAGAGGTGGCCAGAGAACCATTCCAGGCACCAAGCTAGAGGTTAAGGCACTGTGTGGACTTTTATCCTGCTTCAGGTTATATGTGACGTGTGTATTAACTGTAAGACTATTATAGGTAATTTTAGGTTAGAATGGCTGCATTATATTGAATAATTCTATAATAAACATAATGAATTTGAAAAAATGAAACTAAAGTTAGGTGACAGAAATCTGTCTTTAGAAATACGCTTTTATTGTGTCCATTACTTTCCACAATATAGGTTTCACATAATGACCTATACCATATTTACTTTTTGAATTTAGGAAAATGTTGTTATCTCTGAAGACCTTTCACACATATTTTTTCCCCACACAAAGAGAAGGATTTGGTCACTTTCCTGGCAGAATTTCTCTCACTTCTATCTGATTGCTTTACAAAAAAATGAAAGAAAACAAAGGATTCTTTTTTTTCCATTCCATTGGTTTCTGAGAGCTATGCCCCAAAGCAATTATGGCGTACATAAATATTTTTAGATAGCAACTGTTTTCTTCCTTCATGTACACTATACTTTGTAGTCTTTGCATTTTCCTCTCTGTGTATCACATCCATGGCCCTAGGGAAGGAGGTAATGAGGTTCAACAGAAGGAAGTCCATGGAAATAGTCAATTTGGGGGCTCTGACTTTTATAATCCTAAATTTTCACTTAAAGTAAAAGATACAGAAAAGGCATGTTTATGAAAGATGTTTTCTGCCCAAGACTAGAGACCACAAGAAAAATGTACAGGGAAGAGGTAAGAGTCTACAGTATTTGTGGATTTGTGGAGAATGTCCTCTGTCAGAACTAGGTAAGTGGACATCTAAAGAGCAGAGTATGTGTTCCCCGAACCCCAGAATAAATCTGGGGAATGGACTAGTTCCTTGCGTCGACGTGATAGAATGAGTGTCTACATGGTTTGCCTGGCCAGAGATGTCTGAGACAAGGTCACATGTTTTTCCAGTCGCCCCAAACAGAAAGATACCACAGAATAGTTTTAATGCAAGTGGAGGTGGCAGAGATAAGGCACAGAGACCACAGGCCTAAAGAGGAGATGAGAGAGAAAATCAGCAGTGCCCGGCACGGACAAGTGAATGAACATCAGTCCGGAAGAAGGATGTCAGAGAGGAAAAATAATGCCTTGAGGACAGATTCCTTCTCTATCTCAGGACATGTGTTCTCCAGAATTCCTACAGAAAACCAAAGAAAGCTGATGAGACACTAAATTAATTAACAGTAAATGGCTCCATATGCGGAAAATGGTGTCTGAAATTGATTTTAAGTTCAGATACACAATCCATTTCTGTAGACCAAGGATATTGGCAGAGATTCGTGCCCTCTACACTATTAGTTAAAAACCAAAATTACCAAAGTAAAAGGAACATATTCATAAAACCATTTACTATCAACTTACTGCTTTAGAAATATTCTTCAGAGATGAAGTGCTGAACAAGATTGGCCTTAGGAAATATCTGTGAACCTTTACCTTCCCTCCTTTTGTTTTCTAAACTCTTAGAGGAATTCAATGCTACTCTCACTACTGTTACTCTCACCACTTCCACTCCTATGAGATTCTATTAGAAAGGGCAAATTCATTCATACTAGGATGTAAATAATTTGTCACAATTGATGTTTTTAATTTCCCCATTCAGGGATATGCAAGCTGTGGCATGGCATCGAAGACACTCAGAAATGGCCCTCTGCTTAGTTTCTATCCCCTTCATTCTTTCCTAACTCATCAGTGAATCCAATGTAGAAAGTGCTGGTAGAGGGTTGCTTGGGTGGCTCAGTGGGTTCAGCGTCTAGCTTTGGCTCAGATCATGATCTCGCAGTTTACAGGTTCGAGCCCTGCGTTGAACTCTGTGCTGACAGCTCAGAGCCTGGAGCCTGATTTGGATTTTGTGTCTCCCTCTCTCTCTGCCCCTCCCCAACGCGTGCTCTGTCTCTCTCTCTCTCTCAAAAATAAATAAACGTTAAAATTAAAAAAAAAAAAGAACTTGCTGATAGAATGTTCATTTGCCAAGAAGTCAAATATAAACAGCTGAGATAGTTATGGGCAGCATCCCTCTTCTTGTAGTTAACTCATTCCATTTAAAATGATTTGTACTGGGGTGCCTGGGTGGCTCAGTCGGTTGGGCGGCCGACTTCGGCTCAGGTCATGATCTCACGGTCCGTGAGTTTGAGCCCCGCGTCGGGCTCTGTGCTGACAGCTCAGAGCCTGGAGCATGTTTCAGATTCTGTGTCTCCCTCTCTCTGACCCTCCCCCGTTCATGCTCTGTCTCTCTCTGTCTCAAAAATAAATAAACGTTAAACAAAAAAAATTAAAAAAAAATAAAATAAAATGATTTGTACTGTATTGGGCGCCTGAGTGGCTCAGTCAGTTAACTGTCTCACTTTGGCTCAGGTCATGACCTCCCAGTTTATGGGTTCGAGCCCCACGTCGGGCTCTGTGCTGACAGCTCAGAGCCTGGAGCCTGCTTCACATTCTGTCTCTCCCTCTCTCTCTGCCCCCTCCCCGCTCATGCTCTTTCTCTCGCTCTCAAAAATAAATAAGCGTTAAAAAATTAAAGTGATTTGTACTGTAAGAGATGAATGGCAAAACTCTTGCTAATAAATGTAAATAATCTTGTCTTTATTTATAATGATCTTAACTAGCAAATAAAAATCACCATTATAGGCTGAGAAACTGTACAAGAAATATATTTTTATACCTTTAATGGCATTTTTTCTTGGTGTTTTTCTACTCTTTGAAGGGGCTCCAGATTTTCATTTTACACAGGGCTTTACAAATTATAATACTGACCCGGAATTACCATGTAGTCACATTTTAAAACTTGAAAGAAAGTGTTTGTACTGATTCAAAATAATATAATTGAAAGAAGTTAGTTTTAGCAAACTCTAAAGGAGTTGATTTTATTATGAAATTATAAAATAACTAAGCAGAGAATTTCCCTAGGGTTACCTAAAAAGCACAGAGGTAGTATTTTTAAAAATTTCCATGCCTGAAAATGACATAAAATGCCTAATTTAAATGATTTTTGTTGATACCCTCTCCAAATGAGATTCCAACGTGTCACTGGCATTGGGAGGATATGTTTAAGTTCTAAGTTGAATCTGGATTATTTGAATATTATTCAGATAAACTTATACATATATGTCAATAATTGGTAATAATATGGATAAACAAACCTTATTTACCAGCCTAACTATGATCGTCAAGTCAAATTAATAGTTATGGCTCTTATCATTATTTTTTTTCATGTTTTTAATGCTTATTTTTCAGACAATGAGAGAAAGAGAACTTGAGTGGGAGAAGGGTAGAGAGAGAGAGGGAGATACAGAATCCAATGCAAGCTTCAGGCTCGGAGCTGTCAGCACAGAGCTGGACACAGGACTCAAACTCACGGACCGCGAGATCATGACCTGAGCTGAAGTCAGATGCCTAATGACTGAGCCACTCAGGTGCCCCAGCCTTTATCATTTTAATTAAAGTGTCAATACACAGAGTATCTGTGTATCAAAACTTCATCGCCAGGAAGAGTAATATCTTGCTATTGCTTTTACATTCTGTCCAAAAGATAAGCAATTTTCTCGTATTTTGACTATAGTTACCTAGGAGAGTTATATTGTAGATTCAAAAACGAAGATGATCTTTTTCTCTCTCACCTTGACATCCAACAGACAGTAAAAGTTTATATAAAGATGTTGTCATTAAGTATATGACAATAACCAATCTTGTTTTTTTTTAATGTGAAATTTATTGTCAAATTGGTTTCCAGACAACACCCAGTGCTCATCCGAACAGGTGCCCTCCTCAATGCCCATCACCCACTTTCCCCTCCCTCTGACCCCCCCATCAAACCTCAGTTTATTCTCAGTCTTTAAGAGTCTCCTATGGTTTGCCACTCTCCCTCTCTAACTTTTTTTTTCCACTTCCATTCCTCCACGGTCTTCTGTTAAGTTACTCAAGATCTACATATGAGTGAAAACATATGGTATCTGTCTTTCTCTGACTGACTTATTTCACTTAGCATAATACCCTCCAGTTCTATCCACATTGCTACAAAAGGCCATATTTCATTCTTTCTCATTGCCAAGTAGTATTCAATTGTATATATAAACCACAATTTCTTTATCCATTCATCACTTGATGGACATTTAGGCTCTTTCCATAATTTGGCTATTGTTGAAAGTGCTGCTATAAACATTGGGGTACAAGTGCCCCTATGCATCAGCACTCCTGTATCCCTTGGGTAAAACCCTCTTGCGCAATTGGTGGGAATGCAAACTGGTGCAGCCGCTCGGGAAAACAGTGTGCAGGTTCCTCAAAATATTAAAACTAGGTCTAATCAATCTTGTTTTAAAGTTTAATGTGTTACGTTATGTGATAAGATCATTAGAGAAGTGATAAGATTTTTGTTGGTAGAATAAAGTTTTAGGAAATATATGCACTGGCATTAAAATAATCTTACTGTCCTTTACTATGTGAATATCTTCAGAAAGAATCTCAAAGACAAGAAGAAAAGTGACAATTCTTGTAGATATAGAAGTTTTGTTTTTTTTTTGTTTTTTTTTTTTAATTAGCTAACAAGTCGTGCAAGCTGTGGACTATCTTGGAACTAACAATGAGAAGAGGCCGTTACCTCAGATACCTAATTAAGGTGACCGCACTTCTGAACTGACCAGGCTTAATTAGTTAGGGAAAGCATATATTTTTTTTAAAACAGCTGGGTCAATTAAAAAAAAAAAAAAGAAAAAAAGGACTATCATTGAAATAGGTCCCTATCACCCATAACAATGTTTTTTAGGACAATTAAAGAAAATAACTGATAAAAGTAAAATTGGATAAATCCTGTGGGTTTTTTTTTATCATCGATGAACAGCAGAATAATACAGTTATATTTGGAATTGTCATAAGGAGTAAAAAATGGACAAGATTTTATTAGAGGCATAAGTGATATAATTCTGTTTTCAATTTTTGTTCTACTTTATATTTCATATATATTCTCTAACATAGGTCAGTGTTTATTTAGAATTTGCAAAGTTATAGCTTTATGCATTTTCTCTATTATGAAATCTATATATTGGCCCTATTTTTTGAAAGGCAGTGACTGTGCAGGAAAAAAAAAAGAGGAAAGAAAGAAGGGAAATGATGAAAACACACATATTTAAAGGGATACAGAGTTAGGAGATATGGGTAGTTGTTCTAGTGATACAGATATGTAATTTACTTCAAAAATAGGAAACATATCTGCTCATATATGGAAGAACAGTGAGCACCAAAGAGTTTTTAAATCGTTTTTAATGTTAATTTATTTTTGAGAAAGAGAGAGAGAGACAGGGCACAAGTGGGGAAAAGTGAGAGGGAGACACAGAATCTGAAGCAGGCTCCAGGCTCTGAGCTGTCAGCATGGAGCCCATTGCGGGGCTCAAACTCATGAATCGTGAGATCATGACCTGAGCCGAAGTCAGAAGCCCAACCAACTGAGCCACCCAGGCGCCCCCCCCCCTTTTTAAATTTTGTTTTTAATATTTATTTTTAGAACAGTTTTTTTTAATGTATAGTACTTTTTTTTTCCATTGGCTTAGGTTAAAGCATAAAAAGTCATGAAAATTATTATGATCATCCAACAATAATTGACTATAACAATACATAGGTATGGCAGAGAACTCACCATAGCATTCTCTTGGGAACATAGAAAAATCACATTCCCAAACCTCTTTTGAAGTCAGTTTGGAAGCCATGCAACTAATTTTTGTAAAATGGAATATAAAAAAAGGTGAAGCCAGCCACTTCCCAGTGGGCATTTAAAGAATATTCAATAGGCTGCTTCTGCTCTTTTCCCTTCCATGCTTCCTTGAAACACTGACTTAGAAGCCATAGCTGCAAGAAAGGAGAAGTCACAGAATAATCCTGTAAGAGAGAAGCTGTGAAAAATGTGAGGTAGTTAAAGAAAACTTTATTCAATTAAGACCCTGAGACTTGATAGTTTATTACCATAGGAAAGTCTAGTCTAGTCTAATCTTTTCTTTATTTTTTTTCTTTATTTTCGTGTTGTTTGCATAATGGAAGTAATACATGATAATTGCAAAAAGTGAAATAGTACAGACATATCAGAATTTTCTTTGTGGGCAAATATGGGATCAATGATTTAGTTATTTTATTATTTTTATTTTATTTTATTTTTTACTTTAAATTCAAGCTAAATAACATACAGTGCATTCTTGGATTCAGGTATAGAACTCAGTGCTCATCTTGAAAAGTGCCCTCCTTAATGCCCATCACCCATTTAAACCATCCCAGCATCCATCCTCCCCTCCAGCAACCCTCAGTTTGTTCTCTGTATTTAAGACTCCCTTATGGTTTGCCTCCCTCTCTGTTTCTATCTTACTTTTGTGTCCATTCCCCTATGTTCATCTGTTGAGTTTCTCAATTTCCACAGACCTAAATGTGACACAGGAAACCATCAAAATTCTACAGGAGAAAACAGGCAGCAACCTCTTTGACCTGAGCCGCAGCAAATTCTTACTTGTCTCCGGACGCAAGGGAAATAAAAGCAAGAATGAACTATTGGGACATCATTAAGATAAAAAAAAAATCAAAGTAAACAGTCAGCAAAACTAAAAGCAACAGATGGAAGGGGAGGAGATATTTGCAAATGAGATATAGGGTAAAGGGTCAGTATCCAAAATCTATAAAGAACTTACCAAACTCAACATCCAAAACACAAATAATCCAGTGAAGAAATGGGCTGAAGACATGAAAAGACACTTTTCCAAAGAAGGGATTAATAATGTTATATATTCCATAAACATATGGGAAGAAAAGTTTTTCTTCACTGTTCAAAAGATACAAGGTATTTTTCCTATATTCATGAGTGCATGCACACACAAGGGCACGCACACACACACACACACACACACCAGTTTACTTATCCTATTGTCCAATTCCTATATGTTCTTACTTATTGTTAGTCCATTATAATCCATAAAATTTCTGATCTATATAAATTTATACAGAGGTAGGTCACCGCACTATTAAAATACATCTCAGGGGCGCCTGGGTGGCGCAGTCGGTTAAGCGTCCGACTTCAGCCAGGTCACGATCTCACGGTCCGTGAGTTCGAGCCCCGCGTCGGGCTCTGGGCTGATGGCTCAGAGCCTGGAGCCTGTTTCCGATTCTGTGTCTCCCTCTCTCTCTGCCC
Organism: Prionailurus viverrinus; assembly: GCF_022837055.1. Lineage (NCBI taxonomy): Eukaryota > Metazoa > Chordata > Mammalia > Carnivora > Felidae > Prionailurus > Prionailurus viverrinus. The sequence goes on along the minus strand of NC_062561.1, from coordinate 223,987,279 downwards.
CTCCCCCGTTCATGCTCTGTCTCTCTCTGTCCCAAAAATAAATAAACGTTGAAAAAAAAAATTAAAAAAAAATACATCTCAAAGCATCATTTCTCATGACCAGACAACAAGGAAACAACTACAAGATAACAGGTGTAAAAGACTGAAAATATACAAACCAACTGCTATAAATTTTGAGGCAGACTATATGCTTAGAAGACTTAGAGACTTAAAGAAGATAAATGTGCTTGTAGTCATTGGAAATTTTTTTTAAAAATCTGAGAAGAAGGATAAGAGATACCTTAGAAATTCAAGGCTTTCCAAGAGTGGAGTAGAAGGTTTCTGAAATATTGTTTTATAAATATTTTATGAAAAGAAGCCAGTAAAATAATTTTGATTTAATAAAGTGGCCTATAAAAACATCAAATTAAAGATGTCCCCCTGATATCTAAATTTTTTTTTTCCAAATAGCCGTTAGTGTTTTGCCAGAAGCTAGCAAGAAAATTAAAGAGTCAAGGGTTCAGAAAGCAGGAAAGTAAAATATACTTGATGTCTGTGCCCAGGAAGAAATTTTAGATGGCAGAAATAGATCAGAAGTTTATTAGGTTTTTGCAGGCTTATCATAGAAAACATTAGTTCATAGAGAACTAAAGTATTTACTTTAAATCTTCAAGATTTGTTTTAAAGCATTGGGCCCAAACTTCCTTTAGGGGAGGAAAGGTTCATTAGAGTTCCCCAAGGAGTGCGTGGTCTCCATTCCCAGATTAGGTATGATGAGGGAGAGTAACGAACAGGGGATTCTCGGAGGTCAGACACCGAGTTCACAACAGTGGACAAGAGGTTCCTTCTAGTGAACAGAATCAGAGTTTTATCAAGATGATTCTCTCACAACCAAGTGTGTATGCCAGAAAACTTTATTAAAATCTCTTTTCGGTGAGATTTAAATTGTTGTTTTCCAGTAAGGTATTGTATGCCTCCTATTCTTTGCCTTTCCTGATGGGAGAAGCTGTCGTAAATGTACTGTGCCTTCCCCATCACTGCATATTGGGTGTTAGGGCTGGAGGGGGAAAGATAATTTGCCTTTTAAATTTGTAGGTCTATAGACTAAAAGGAGACACATCTGGATCTGATCGTACCTTGAGACATAGACTCCGAACAATAATCAGTGCCCAGATGGGACTTTATATGGTTTCTCCCAGGGAGGGGGTAAGAATGTTGTATGCGTGAAAGTAGAATGCTTTGGTGACCCAAATGCTCCGTCAAAGATTATAAGACGTATTCAAACCACTATCTTCTTGGGCACAGAGAAATCTGACCTTCTGAATCTTTCTTGTATTTAGGTCGGAAATCATCTGATTGAATTCTGATTAGTAGAATATAGGGATATGTGATTGGACCCAAGGTGCAAGTGTTTTATATCACATACGCTTGTCTCTCTTTGACCTTCAGCAGGGACCTGTGGAGTCTGGGTGTTCCGGATCTACAGCTACAGAATGGAAAGTCCTGGTTCCCAAGTTATCAGTGGAGAAGCACTGGCCTGGGCCGGCTGTGATATGAATAGGAAATAATGCTTTGCTCTGCTGATACACTGATGTTTGGAAGCATGTCTTTCATAATATAGCTTATTCTATCTTCTCTAATAAAATTATACAGGTATATTGATAATACAAAACATAAAACAATACTACACAAACAAAAATAGTAGTAAATCTTAATGAGAATATGGCATAAAAGCAAAAATGTCCCAAAAGCTCCATGTAATTGTCTTCTGTTATCACTGAAACCAAAAATAGTATTTTTCCCCCCTATCTGCGTCTCCTTTAGTGAATGTGAAGAGAAGAGCAGTTTCTGGCTACATGTTGGCAATGGGAGGATATAAATATCAAATTGCCTCTAGCATTGGCAAAGGCTCAGGAGTCCATCCTGAATTGAAGGATTATCCAGCACTCTTTTATCGAATAGAATAAATCCTTGCACAGTACTTTCAATTCAATAACTGAAAAAATGTGGAGAGCAAATCCAACAATTTATATTACCAACAGCCCAGCTGAGCCCACTTTCTAAAGCCATCAGAGCACAGAAAAGTGGAACAGACCAGTAACTCTCCTGAGAAATGAAGGACTGATGGGAAGAGACATGGTGAACCATAATGAGTGGGATGTGAGATAAAAAAAGATAGGAAGAAAATACGGAACACACGCTCAAAGATGGAATATGAATATTCCACCAAAATTAGAATATAAAGGATATATCAAAAGTGACAATCCAAGAAAAAAAGAATAAAATAGCACAATAGCAATGTTATCAAATATACATCTTAAAGAAATAATTTTAATGGGATACATCCATTTAATAGAATGAAAAAGCAATTTGGTATTTAGATATTCCATGTATGTACATATAGAAGAAAGAAAAGGGATGACTAAAAGTAAGCCAGAAAAACTCAAGAATGGAGAGGCAGATTATGAATTGCATATAATGATGATTTAAGAAGAAAACATTTTTTAACATAAAACATTCAAATTTTCAAATGTCATATAGTTGAGACTATAATGTGGATATAACTGACACGATGTTTACATACTAAACAATTTTAATAACAGCAAAATCCAGATGGAAAGTTAAAATGTTCAAATAAAAGGAAAAAGACACAGAATAAATAAAAGACTCAGTAAGCGATCTATATCAGAACACTACAATAAAATGATGGAAGGAGAAAAAGAGAACTGGAAAATATGTTTAATGTCTCTAAGCAAATATATACATATCTTTTTAAGTGCCCCTATATTGAAAAAATTAGTCATTAACTGCTGTAAACCTTTAAAAATCTTAAAAGAAGTACCAATAATCCCAACTATCTTTTCGGAACATGGCATAATGAAATCCACAAAACACTTGATTTGTCTTTTTATTAAATAAAAAGTATATTAATAAAGAAATATGTTCTACCCTGCAAATGTATATATTAAAATAATTTATAGAGTTTTATATACACATTCCATATTCTTTTAATATCATTTGTATCTGTTTATTTTTAAATTCTAAAATGATGTTTATAATCATTTATTACTGATTATATTTACATGTTAATTTTTTATTTACTTTGATATTTTGTTAATTTTTACATTGAGGTTGATTGATCTTCCGGTTTTCCAATAGTTTATTTTGCCTTGTATTTAAGACTAAGAATCATTGTGTTAAGACTATCATATGTACATAACAAAGATTTTGATTTATGTATTTTAGATACATAAATATCTGTATTATAGTTTAATTATTTATATGGCATTCTGCAAATATGGCCTTAGTTTCCATTTTTTTTCCCAAAATATTTTAGGGTAATATTTTTATTTTGATTTAAGATTTGACAATTTTATTATTTTTGTTATTAGTATTAAATTCTAGGTATATTCCAATCACAGAATCTGGAAAAGCTAGTGTAGCTTTATAAAAATTCAACACAATGATCTTAAAGGCAAAAGACTTATTGTAGATGGTTTAAGAGGGTAGCATAGAGAAATCCTGAATTCACATCCATCGCTAGACAAAACAAAACTACATTATGCATACAACAATTCCTTCCGTAAAAGACCTGAAAACTAGCTGCAATCTTCTCCTCACCAAAAGATAAAAGAGCTTCATTGGGATACAGTTAGGAGAGCCTGAGACAGTCTCACCAAAATCCCCAACCCGGATGCAGTGACCCACAGTCTGGAGGGATCTCGGAAATACATAACTTCCTTATGAGGAGTGAAGGATTTGTGCCCCACATAAGGCACACCAAACTTTGAACCCTGAATCAGAGAGGCAAGCTACCAAAATATCTGGGTTTCAAATTGATAGAGCTTTTATCAGGGAGAATCCTGGGGCTGTAGGGAACAGAAATTCCTCTCTTAAAGGGTCCATGTGCAGATACACTCACCTTGGGAACCACACCAAGAGCAACAATTTGAAAAAGGCCTAATCATATGGAAAGGGGATTCATTTGCTAATCATAAAGTACCTGCTGGAGGGCAGGAGCCCATAAGAACTTTTTCAGGGGCTGAGGCACCGACGGCCACCATTTTTGGATTCTCCCTCTACCTTGCTAGCACCATTGCTGGTGAGCACCATTTCTGCATTCTCTATCAAAATGCTAGAGACAGGGGTGGAGGGGTGCACCCCATCTTCGTGCCTCTTGATGCCCCACCAAGGCTGTACACAACACACACATGGGACAGTCATTGAGCATCCACTTTGGTGTCTGAGGAGTGTTGCATTTCTGGACCCCACAAGTCCAAAACAATCAAAGATACAGTTCTCTTCAGGCTCTCACCCGCAAGGCACTTCACAGAGGGCAAACCAAAACACAACACCAATCGTCCTGTGAGAAAGACCTATTTGCTTGTCTTGGAGCTTTGACTAAGTGGCAGGATATATAAAAACATGTAAAATGTGGCTTCAAAAGCATAAAACATTGGGGAGGAAAGGAAAATCTAGAGATTTAGAATGCATTGCTACATGTGGGCCTCATAGTAACCATACACTCACTCACACACACACACACACACACACACACACACACACACACACACAGCTATAGTAGATATACAAAAGATAATGAGAAAGAAATTGAAGCATAATACTACAGAAAATCATCAGATAAAAGAGACAAAAGCTAGAGAAAATAATAGGAACATAGAGATATTTCAAAACAACCATATGGCAATAAGTACATACATATCAATAAGTTATATATAAATGGACTAAATTCTCCAACCAAAAATGTAAAATGAGTGAATGGATAAAAGAATAATAATAGTAACCCATCTATTGGCTGTCTGCAACAGACCTGCTTCAGATCTAAGAACACACACGGACCGAGAATAAAGAGACAGGAAAGATGTTTTATACAAATAGAAACCAAAAGAAAGCTGGAGTAGCTATACAATTTTTCAAGACTGCATAATGAAGAAATAGAAAATCTAAGTAGAGAGATTTCTAGTAAGGAAATTAAATTAGTAATCAAAAACCTCCAATAGACAAAACTCCAGGACCAGACTGTTTCACAGGTGAATCCTGCCAGTCAAAGATTTAAAAAAAAAAATTTAACGTTTATTTATTTTTGAGACAGACAGAGACAGAGCATGAACAGGGGAGGGTCAGAGAGAGGGAGACACAGAATCTGAAACAGGGTCCAGGCTCTGAGCTGTCAGCACAGAGCCCGACGCAGGGCTTGAACTCACGAACCACGAGATCTTGACATGAGCCGAAGTCGGACGCTTAACTGACTGAGCCACCCAGGCGCCCCAAAGATTTAATACCTATCCTTCTCAAATTCTTCCAAAAAAATTGAAAAGGACAGAATGCTTCCGGATACATTTTATGAGACCAGCATTACCCTGATACCAAAACAAGATTAGGTCACCACCACAAAAGAAAATTACAGACTGATATCCCTGACAAACATAGATACAAAAATCCTCAACACAATATTATCAAAATAAACTCTAAAATACATTAAAAGGATCATTCACCATGATCAAGTGGGAATTATTCCAAGGATAAAAGGATAGTCGGTGTGATATGCCAGATTAACAAAATGAAGGATAAAAAGTATATGATCATCTCAACTGATGGAGAAAAAGCAATTGAGAAATTCAATATCTATTCATGATAAAAACTCTCAACAAAGTGTGTGTAGATGTAATGTACCTCAACATAATAAAGGCCATACACGTCATCACTCTACTGAAAATGCGTACAATCTTTTGGTAGATGTAAGACCTAGACAATGGAATACATAGATGGCATAGGTCTAATAGGAATTCAGAAAACAAAATAATACACACTAGAGTATAAGTCCTTGAAGGACGAAGCTATATTTGCCTTCATTATATCTTCAGGGCCTAGCAAAATATCAAGGAAACTTATGTATGTCATAAATACCTGATACAATTAACAAAATAATCATAAACCTACAGGTAAAAGATTGACCTTCATTTATGCGTTAATGGAAAGTTAGAACATAAGTAGAGCAGCAGCCTTCACACAATCATAATTTTGTTTCTAGAGACTCACATTCAGAAAATAATTTCCAAAATACATGATTACTATAATTAGAGAGTGTTTATATTGCAGCAGTCACCATGTTTCTATGTATGTTTTAGAATTAGCCATGCTTCCAGTATGGGAAATTAAATAATATAAATAGATTCTATTTCATTAACTTAAAAAAAAAAACTTTTAAAACAAATCAATCAATTATACAAAATCTTTTTAAAATTTATGATATTATTTAATAAGTTTCAAGTAGAGTTCAGGAAAATATATTTCTGTTCTACTCTTACTTCTTCATATAAAGGTAAATATTACACAGACCAATAAAAGCGTGGATTTTCTTTTTTTTTTTTTTTAAAGTTTTTTTTTTAACATTTATTTATTTTTGAGACAGAGAGAGACAGAGCATGAATGGGGGAGGGTCAGAGAGAGGGAGACACAGAATCTGAAACAGGCTCCAGGCTCTGAGCTGTCAGCACAGAGCCCGACGCGGGGCTCGAACTCACGGACCGCGAGATCATGACCTGAGCTGAAGTCGGCCACTTAACCGACTGAGCCACCCAGGCGCCCCAAAAGCGTGGATTTTCTACCAGATATCAAAAATGAGAAATCAACATGTATAAATGCAACATGTACAATGTAGCACAAGTGACTGCAAAAGCCAATATAATTTTAACATCGGAATATTACATATTAAGCTATATATTAAAGATGTTTACATTTGAAATACATTAAGTAGATGTTAGTAAACAGGCTTTAGAATGTTATGCTATAGTAGAATGGACACTGAGTTGGGTGAATGCTATTACCAACCACTAGTATAAACGTTGGAAACTATTACTTTCCATGCCTCAAGATCCAAAACTGTAAAAAAAGAAGTGTGGGTTAGACTATATTAAGGCACTTAGGCTTTATGACCCAGATTCACTCAGTTCATAAACTGTTCTTTGCTATTAAAGAACAGTGTCTTTGGAAGCCGCATTAACTCTTTCTAGCTAATTAGTTTAATTTACGTTTAAGGCATAACTTTATATGCAGGGATATTTGGCTTCGTTGAATTCCAATTATTTCCCCTTATGCTAAACTAGTTAGCTTTCACTCATTTCTTGGCCTCCTTCTTTTTTGAGTTTAATGAACTAAACCCGTCATAAGATCCACAGCAAATAAGATGAAACATTTATATTAAAACCATTTGATGGACACTAATCAAGTAGTCACTCTATAATCTGTTGTCTACATTTTAATTGCCTTGGTTATTTTTTTCCAATTATCCTAGAAAATAGAAATAAATTATTCCAGATATTTAGCTTCAATTCTACACTTAATCCTCAACTTCTGATCCACGAGTAGCCATGAAAAAACTCAAGTCATTTCTGTATCTCCTTATCTTAATTTTGGCATGATTTAATGATATTATGAAACCTCCAGTCATTTTTGAGAACTATTCAATTTATTAGTTTACTCAGAAAAATAACTTTGGCTCTTAATAGTTTCATGTTTTTCATTTGGCATCTAATTCAACATTATTGTTTGGCTGTAAGATGTACTTCCTTCTTCGTGCATACTTGTTTTTCCTTTGCCCCCCATTTATTTCTGGCTTTCTAAAATAGAAATACATATTATAAATTTTAAGGATTCCCTTTTCAAATATAAGCATTTAGAACTATACACGTTCTCTTAGCATAACTTCGTTCGCATGACGTTAATTTTAATATGGCATGGTTTTATTAGCAAGTACTTCAAAGTTTTGCAAAATGCCTCATAATTACCTTTTCCACCATCAGTAGTGGATTTGTTAGGTCAGGGTTGGGAGTGCAACACAGCAACTCTGTTTGTTTCGAGGGCGGACTTCTTTAAGAAAGAAAGGCAAGGGTACCTGGGTGGCTCAGTTGGTTGAGCATCCGACTTCTGCTTAGGTCATGATCTCACGGTTCATGAGATGGAGCCCGGAATCTGCTCTGTGCTGACAACTTGGAGCCTGGGACCTGCTTTGGATTCTGTGTCTACCTCTCCCTCTGCCCCTCCCTTGCTTGTGCTCTGCCTCTCTCTCTCCAGAATAAATAAATATATATTTTTTAATTAAAAAAAAAGAGACAAGGGCAAAATCTTGCCCATGCCCAATGGCATGGTCAGTAAAAGCAACAAACTTACTTGGAACTTAAAGGAAAAAATCTAAATCTTTTATAGCCTGAGTTTAAGGTTCTGTTTGGGAAAGCAGACCAGCCAAAAATTTAATGGGAAATCATGGAAATGAAGAGAGATATGAAGGTTTTAAGGGGCATTTGGGTGGCTCAGTCAATTAAGCATCAAACTCTTGATTTGGGCTCAGGTCATGATCATGGTGGTGAAATTGAGCCTCGCATCAGGCTCTGCACTGGGTATGGAGACTGCCAGAGATTCTCTTTATTCCCTCTCCCTCAAAAAAAAAAAAAATTATAAAAGCTCTTCACACATCTCTCCTGACTAAGTAATCAGGCACACACAGGAAAGAAATGAGTGAATGGAAAGAGGAAAGCTAAATTGGAAACACAATTTAGATCATGCTGATCCTTGAATGTTCTACAAAACCCACACGCAAACCACTGACTGTGGCCAAAGACTTCCACACGTGTCCTGTTCATGCACAGCTTCCGCCCAGTCATTGGCTGACCACTAACCTAAGCAGATACATGAACAACTCCTAGAAGAGAAAGCTAAAAAGAAATCATAAAAAAATGAATTAAAAAAATAGAGCAGGGAGCAGGAATATTAGTAGTTCACAGAGCAGGGGAGACATCTTATAGAATAAGTTCAGAAAGACATAGAAGACATAGAAGTAAATAAAAATTATTTACTTCTAAGAGATAGAAGTAAATAAAAATTAATCCAGAATTGCTACCTATGCTACCTACAATGCCCTAGAAAGAAGAAAAAAGGGGAAAAAAGAGCCTAAACACCTCTTTTCTCTGTCCTTCACCTTATTGTTTAGTTATTGATGTCTTACTGATATTTTTCATCATGGAGCCATGTTACCTTTTTTCTGTAGTTAAGTGTTTTATTATTTTCCTTGTAGATTGGTCAGAAGTAAGGGCAGCAGAATCATCTCTGGGTTGATGTTGCTGAAAGCCCAGAGCTGTGCACCTTGACAATGACAGGCAGAAAATGGAGAAACGTATAGGAAACAATTTTAATGGAACAACAGTATCCAGGTCCCGAATAGCACAGCTACAATAGAAAGTCCAACAGGAGATGGGCTCTATTTCAGAAGAGCGATATTATAAAGCCCTCAAAATTTCCCGAGATTAAAAAGGGAAGGATGGGGCAAGAAAAAAACTTGCAGTTTTACACTGGGGACTATTGAGGTACAAAGTAATGAAAGTTAGGTATGTCAGCAATTAAGATATCTATAGTGTATTAACTCATTTAATATTTTGTCCATGCCCTGAAACAACATAGAATATAGACGGAATGTCAGTGTATTCTAAAATAAATTGGAAGACGTTATGTACATAAAATTTCAGTCTGCCTATTTTGAATTATCAATCAATTGGGAAGCTTCCCTCATATCATTAAGGTTGCATATACAATTGCACATTTTTGAGTTTATAAAATGTCATCATATTATTGGGTTTGCAACTTCTCTTTGTTATGCCTCTTATAGTCAACTTTATTTTTTCAATTCTTTGCTGACTTACTATAAGGGCATGTAATAAATAAACTTAATTTTAAATATGTCAAATTGAGCCTATACATAAAATGCTGCTGGTTGTTGTGTAGATAATAGTTAAATGCAACCTATTCATACCTGGAACTGAAACAAGCCTTAGGAGAATTCTTGCTGGCCTAAATTTCTACTTCAGAGCTAATTGAGATAAAGAGAATGTTTCTAATTTGCTCCTTATGTATTTGTATTTAATCCAAATAAAATTTACTTAGGTAAAAATTATTAATCTTCATCTGGTAGAAAAATCAAATATATAGTAAATACTTCAGTGAGATTTGAAACATGGTCCACCTCCCAAGCTTTCAAAAATTCTGGATTTTAGCATTATTTCTGTGACTTCAGTGTGCATCTTATTATGAATTAGAGAAAAAAATAATGTATACCTATAGTGCACCATGACTGTGTTTGCCATAAATTAGAATTTTGTAAGATGTGCAATCTTTCTACTTTCATTTAAAATATGAATCAGGACCACCTGGGGAGCTCAGTCGGTTAATCTTCCAACTTCAACTCAAGTCATGATCTCATGGTTATTGAGTGCAAGTCTCACGTTGGGCTCTCTGCTGTCAGTGTGGAGCCTGCTTCAGATCCTGTCTGTCTGTCTCAAAAATAAATAAGCTTTAAAATGTGAATCAGTGCCTTGTTGGGAAATAGTGTCAGGTGAGCATATCCTATTTCAATGCTCTAACACTTTTAACCACTCGGTTTCTTGATACTTTTCCCTTCCTGGGTTACTTCCGAACGCAATATTGTATGTGTTCTGTGATCTTTATCTCTATATATTCTCCAGTTTCCGGACCAATCAGGCTGTTGGATGTAATGTGGGTATTGAGAAACATTTCTTTCCTGCGTGACCTTTCTGATATTTCCCTTGAGAGGTAGTTAAAAAAACATTGACCAGAACCTCTACGCCTGGGGCTGCTTTGCCGAATAAGAAACATACAGGACTCCCAATTTGTTCCAGGAGGCTGTGTCTTACTGGAAGCAAACACCATCATTCTCTTCTTACTGACTTCAAAAACCTTGACATTTCTGCCTTTGTATGTGGGTTTAAAAAATAGGTCTTAAATTCCACATTGAAAATCATATTTTAAATCTCACCATCTATCAGGAAAACAAGACCGATGGCCTTATACTTCACAAAATAATCCCAAATACTGAATGCATATACACACTCTTATTTAAAGCCTCTCTTACTACTGTTAACCAATAATCTTTAGGGAACCATCGTCAAAAAAGAAAGTTATAATAGAAGACTATCCCATGCCAATTTTCTACAACATAGTTAACACTTCTCACCCAAAATCTATTACAGATGTTTTAAATAATATTAAGAAAATGTTTGCAAAGCACGTCAAATTGATTGGAAGGAAGTTTGTTACCAACACAAATTATCCTAAGAAGTAAAACACAGGATAGATTATATAGGGTACATTTCTTTGTATTTTAATCTGCCCACCCTTTGACAATTCTACTATATCTCAGTTTTTCTCCCTTTAAATTAGGGATTTGATCTTTTTTTTTAACATTTATTCATTTTTGAGAGACAGAGAGAGACAGAGCATGAGCAGGGAAGGGGCAGAGAGAGGGAGACACAGAATGTGAAACAGGCTCCAGGCTCTGAGCTGTCAGCACAGAGCCCGATGCGGGGCTCAAACTCACCAACTGCAAGATCCTGACCTGAGCCAAAGTCGGATGCTCAACCGACTGAGCCACCCAGGCACCCCCTTGGATTTGATCATTTTCTAATATTCTTCTGAATGCTAAGAAAATATGTGTCTTCCTGAAACTATTATTACGCTGTATGTTAACTACCTGGAATATAAATAAAAACTTAAAATGTTTTTAATTAAAAAATAAAACAATGTAAGTTAATGATAATATAAATAGTAGTTGTTATTCTAGCATAGTTAATTGCTATAAAATAAACCATCTACTACCAAAGGTACTAGGTAGAGTCAAGTTAGTTAATTATTATAACAATTTTTGGTTACTCCCTTGGCTTCTAAATATAAATAATACTAGGTTTTTTTAAGTACTATTTCACTTCAAGTCAAAAAGAAAAAGTAAGTGTCTTAAGTAGAGAATGCTTTAATTTCATGAAAATAATTTGTGTTGCAGTTGAATTAGAAAAACCTCACTCAGGGTTATTCAAGTTAAAATGATGTCTATGGATAAAAATAGATTCGTCTTGTTGGATTTTTTTTTAAGGAAAACGGAACCTTCTAAAAAATTGTAAAAATCAAATTTCAATTTATGGCTCCATGTTTGTATTTTTTTTAATCTAAAATGATTTTTCCCTGCAAAATACTTTCTTTCACCTTGTATCATTTTTCTGAAATGTGTACATTTAATTATATAAATTGTATTATTCCAAGGACAGACATTTGATTATCACACATTAGCAACATAATTAATTTATCAAAGATCCGTTCCTTGAGCAGTTTTGTCTACTGAAGCAGCCACTGAATTATACGGCACTATTACATAGTAAATCCTATAATGAAGATATATAAAGGGCTGATGACAAACAGCATGCAGCACAGCTAAATTTTCCTGGTGGGATGAGAACTTACATATAGAATGTTAATTTTTCAACTTGAAGGATGTGAAGGTTTATACAAAGATAAGAGTAAATTTATTTCAGAAATAGAAAGCAAACCTTCCAACGCACGGAGCTGTAAAAGACCAATTACCTCAGGAAATGGCATATTCTATGTGACTTGAGTAGGAAATGAAGCTACAGGGACATTATAAAGTTGGGAGTTTTAGATGTCCCACTAAAGACATTTAAAATGTGAAATCTTGATTTATTTATAGTAAGAGTAAGGGAAGCGTGAAATCTTGAGATATGTACAGGTCTTTAGAAAAATAACTATGGGACAAGGTAAATGAAAACATATTTTGTATTATTTGCACTATACAAGACTAATGGACAAGTTGAATATACATAATCGGCGTTAGATATTAGCTTAAGACATATGAGTAAGAGATTTTCAATTTTTTAATGTTTATTTATTTTTGAGAGACAGAGACAGAGCACGATCAGGGAAGGGGCAAAAAGAGAGGGAGACACAGAATCCGAAGCAGGCTCCAGGCTCTAAGCTGTTAGCACACAGCCCAGTGTGAGGCTCGAACTCACGAACTGTCAGCTGAAGTCAGGGGCTTAACTGACTAAGCCACCCAAGAGCCACCCAAGTATGAGATTTTTAAAAGCCTTTGTAAAAGTCATCCTATCCCAGGGCTATAACCTGCAGTACACTGCACACTCTTCATACACACACACACGCACATGCACACACACACGCACATGCACACACACACACACACACACACACCACAGTCATCATCATGCATATAATCATCTTCACATATAGTCACCAGAGATGAAAATGTAAATTTTGGGAGTGTCTGACTTCAAGACACGAACACTACCCCATAAGAAAGAATATAATTTCAGCTTGTAAACATTTGCAGGTGTGTTCAGTTTGAAAACTCACTATAGAGTTCTGGATAATTCTCACTGAAATCAAAGACTGAAAAAGTAAGCGACATTTGGGGAGGGTTGCAGGGATGCAGGTGATGGGTTATTCTACCAGACTCTAGAGAAGTACCAATACAATAGTATTTACGCGTCACTTTAGGACTGAAACTACTTTAAGGTATATTTGCTCTCTATATTTGCAGTGTACCTTTTATCCTCACAACTGTCATGAGGTAGACAGGGAAAAATGGACTTGAAAAGACACTGGCTCTCATGTAAAAAGATGCATTATACCCCAAATTATATAACTACATTCATTCAAATCCTTTACCTACTCTATTTTTTCCTTCTTCTTTAAAATTTCATAATGAAGTCCATATTCTACGATGAAGCCTTTTATTCAGATAGACATTTGATTTTACTAATGAAATAGGTGCAGGTAATTAGAAAAATGATATATTCATACCGTTCGGTAAAATTTGGGCAATTTATATAATATCTCGTTTCTTTAAAAAATATTAATATAATTCAGATAGCAGATAGCATCTTTCATACTGTATGAATTTCATATGATAACTGTAACAAATTTACCACAAAATTGATAGCTTGAACAATAAACACTTATTCTCTCAAAGTTTTGGAGACCAAAGGTTGGACATCAGTATCATGGGGCTAAAATCAATGTCTGTTGGCGGTTTTGCAAAAGGGTTAGAGCAAAAAGTGTCCTTTGCCTCTTCTGGGTTCTGCTGCTGCTGGCATTCCTTGGTCTGCACCATGCAACCCTCCACGGTCACACTGCCTTCTTTGTGTCTGTGCAGAATCTTCCCCAGCTCCGTCTTCCAGAGGTGTATGTAACTGCATTCGGGCATCACCCAGATAATCCTGGATAATGATCTTATCACCAAGTGTTTATTTCGGTCAGTTCTGAAAAGACTTCACAAAGGCCTTTGTTTCTCAAATAAGATAACATGTCATGGGTATATGCTCAAGGGATTAGATTCCTATATCTGTGGGACACTGTCCAGCCTATTATAAGGCTCTTCCTGGCCCTCAAGGATTCATGACTATAACACCTGCAAAATATATTTACCCCATCCAACATCTCCACACATTCATCTACACAAGTCTAAAATGTCATCTAAATGCCATCAGTTGAAAAATCCCAAACCTTGGGGCCCCTGGGTGGCTCAGCCAGTTAACCATCTGACTTTGGCTCAGGTCATGATCTCACATTTCCTGAGTTCGAGCCACACATCAAGTTCTCTGCTGTCAGCACGGAGCCCGTTTCAGACCCTCTGTCTCCCTCCTTCTCTGTCTCTCCCCCACACTTTCTCTCTCTCTCTCTCAAAAATCAACATTAAAAAAGAAAGAAAAATCCCAAATCTCATCATCTGACACATTTAAATCAAGTGTATAAGACCCTGGGTATGATCCATTCTGAGGCAAAATTGGCTTCGATATACCTATGAAACTTACAAAGGTATTGGTTGTGAACATACAGTTATGGGACCGACATAGTATAATTATAGTCATTCCCATTCCAAAAGGGAAATGAAGAAAGGAGTCATAAACTCCAAGAAATGGAAAGAAACATCAAGACAGATTCTATCAGGTTTTAAGGCCTGGGAATAATGTTCTGTGGCTCAAGACCCTACTGTCTGCACCACAGTTCCATCTTCTACCACTATGCTTGGGGCTTATGCCCCTTCTTCTGAGCCCATCGCGATGGCCTCTGGGCCCAGGTTCCTGCCCTCAGAATCACTTTCCTTTGACTTGAGGGGTCACATATGTGTGCTGCTCAGTAGTGGTATCACATTATTTCCCTCCCGTGGAGTTTTGGTAGTTGAAAGGCCTTTCTTCATTTTGTCCAGGGCCTATCCATTCCCGTCCAAGGTGGCAGTGTTTATGGTGGCCTAGTATTTCTCAAAAACCTTGCAGTTTGCTCAGAAATATCACAGGTTTTCATGCCTTTAGATATAGCATCTGCCACAGACCCTCTCTGGAGAATCCCATCTCTATTCCAGGCTTCCCCTGAGGTAGCTAAGTGAATTTCTGTGTCATGTGTGTAATCTCTTCAGCACTGTTAAAGGGTGCCCAGCCACACTCTAGGCCTTCTCTCCAAATCATGCTTCCCTAGTGTTTGCTCTGATTGTATCACATTTTGTCATCATTGGAATAGGCTGAGTTTCTCAATTAGCAAGTGATGGATCTTCCTCGCCTCACAGTTTCTTCCTTCATTTATCTCTGGTTGTTTTTGCTACAAGCTGGCTACACCTTCAAAGCTTTACTTGGAAATATTTTCAGCTAAATAGCCAGGCTCCTTGTTTGCAAGTTCTGCTTCTCCAAACCACCAGAAGGCACAACTTAGCTAAGTTTTCTGCTGCTATGTAGCAAATACTGCATTTCCTTCAGTGCCCAGTGATACGCTCCTTATTTCCTTCTGAGCACCGTCAGAAATGCCTTTAATTCACATTTCTACCAACAACGTGATTATGCAAATCTAAGGATTTTTTTTACCATGTCCCTTAAGATTCTTCCTTCCTTTACCCATTATTCAATTCCAAAGCTCTTCAACACTTTCAGGCAAGTATTACACAATATCCCACATCCCTATATCCAAATCTATATCCGTTTCCAATGGCTTGTATAACAAACTACAAGCCTAGTGGCTTAGAAGAACACACGTTTATTATATCATAGTTCTGGAGGCCAGAATTCCAACATCAGTGTCACTGAGCCAGAATCAAGGTGTTGACAGGGCTTTACTCGTCCAAAGGCTCTAAAGGAACATTTGTTGCTTGCCTCTTCCATGTAGAGGCAGTCAGCATTCGTTGGCTTTGCCACATTCCTCCAGTCTCTCAGTCCTAGCTTTGCAAGGCCTTCTCTTCTGTGTATATTCAAATCTCCTTCTGCCTCCCTCTTGTAAAGATAAATGAGATTGTGTTTAGGATCTACCACCTGAGTTCCTTCACCATTTTTCCCTAAGTAGACGTTTACAGGTCTAGAGATGTGAGGACCTGATATCTTTGAAGGACGTTATTCAACCCACTACACGGATTTGCATATTGTGGCTTGCCAAAAAGTAGTTTCATTTTAATTAATGTCATAAAAATTGTGTTTACATTTTTAAAAATTCTTATTTTATGAAAGACAGAAGTGAGACAGAGCACGAGCAGGCAGGGACAGAGATAGAGGGAGACACAGAATCAAAAGCAGGCCCCAGGCTCTGAGCTGTCAGCACAGAGCCTGATGTGGGGCTTGAACCCATGGACACAAGGTCATGACCTGAGAGGAACCACCGGATGCTCAGCCGACTGAGCCACTCAGATGTCCCTCCTAAAAATTTTGCTATCATTACCCTTTAGATTTCAAAATTCCCCCCTTCCTACTAAAGCATGTTCTTACCTTAATCATTAACTACAGAAGAACCAATTGTTCATAATTCTCAAGTTATCAGGGATATTAGGACATGTACAATTTTTCTTGTCTGATTTCCCTATTGGTACATAATACGTAGACTTTCTTTAGAATAATGGTGCTTTCTCACTGGGGAACTTACACTTATTTACATTCTATTTTCAGGCATTCAGTAAATGGTTTATCATGTGATTATCACTAAAGACCTAGATTATTGAATTATAAAATGAAATATTCTATTTATATTTAAAACACATGGCACTTCATTGCCCTCTGGTAAAAGCCACAGCTAGAACATTAATGCATACATTTAATGTTTTCTGTTAAGTAGGTTATTGCAAGACAACCTGCTGATTTGAAGCAATAAACTAATACAAAATGTAGCAATTAGATATACTTGCTGCAGGAGTTGCCAGTCCCTTGTATTTTAGCTCATTAGACTACAAGTTTCTTCCAAGGACCAAATGAGTCTCCATTACTTGGTTCTCGGGAGTGATGCTGTTGTAATTTGATTTTTGGAATGATACTTCCAGATATATAAAATACTGTATGTATTTTGAAATGCAGATACTTTCTTACCGATATGCCTGGCCATACTCTCTGCTTATCATAATTGAACATTCAGTTTGAATCACTTAGGAAATCTGAACCAGCAGAAGGCAAGATCCTTTCTGCTCGCTCATTAGTTAAATGCAAATGTAGTAAGTAATCAGGGTCTTGTCTCTGGGATATAAGATTATGTATATTTGAATAACAAAGTGCCATGGCACAAACTAGTGTAGGATATCATAAAGCAGACTTTGGAATGACATTGCTTGAGGTGAACTCCAGCTACATCCCTAACTGTATAGCATTGATCAAATTATTTATCTTCTCTCAGTGAAACAGGAAAAGTGCCAGTGGTCAATGCTATTCTTCTTCTTCTTTTTTTTTTAACATTTATTCATTTCTGAGAGATGGAGAGACAGAGTGTGGGAGGGGGAGGGGCAGAGAGAGAGGGAGACGCAGAAACCGAAGCAGGCTCCAGGCTCTGAGCTGTCAGCACAGAGCTTAACGCAGGGCTTGAACTCACGAACCGTGAGATCATGACCTGAGCTGAAGTCAGACGCCTAACTGACTGAGCCACCCAGACGCCCCTCTATTTGATTATTCTTTTATTTTTCTTTCCCACCAGAGACTCATACAATACCTCCTAGTGTCATAGTGACTGCCATGTCCCTCTACACGTAAGGAATACACACCTCTACACCACTGACATCAGGAGTAAGCAGGTCAGTTGTCTTTGGCCAATCAAATGTAAATGGAGTGACATGTACCACTCCATAGCAGAAACTCTGAAGATCATGAAATTTTGCCTTCACCTACCTTTTTATTTTTTGCATAAGGAAGCCATGTCTCAGGTAGAAATGGACCCATAAGCCTGAGTCTCAGAATTAAGAAGTTGTAATAGATAGAGCCACACACAGTACATAGCATGAACAAGAGAGAAGAATATTTGGTCAGCCACCAAGATACTGAAGATAGTACAGAATTGCACATAACTTAGCAAAACATGAGTAATACTCGTATCTACTTCATATGCTTATATTCAGTAAAGTTCAGAGAAAACAGTGAGTAAAAGGCCAGGTACATTGAATATATATAGTACAAGTAATCTTTGTTATTACCACCATTACTAATTTAAAAATCCAAGGAGTGATGGTGGGAGAGATGATCACATGTTAGATTTTATAAGTGTAAGAAAAAATCCTGTTTCGCTGGTTAGAAAGTATTATAATGAGTCTAGGACTGATTGGCATGTTTTTGCAAGTTCTGTTGAGGAATAAGCAATAGAAGCTGATATTTTAAGTTGTGAGTTTTTGTTTACTCAAAAAATATCAGATAATCTCCCCAAATCTTCCAGATTTCCTACAACTCTGCCACGATCCTCGCTAACCCTCTCCAACAACAATAAAACCGATGAATACATCATTTCAGGGCTGTATTTGTGTTTTGTTCTCCCAAACATATTAAACAGGATTTCACTTGGAATAGGACGAAAGTCGTTTTCAATAAGGATTCATTAAGGGTCAAAATTACTCTTAGAGGGACTGGACTGCATTATTTATATAACATGCAAGGATACGAGATTTAACAAAATGCTCTAGGGGTACCTGGGTGGCTGAGTCGGTTGAGTATCCAACTTCAGCTTAGGTCATGATCTCAGGGTTCCTGGGTTCAAGTCCTGTGTTGGACTCTGGGCTGACAGCTCAGAGCCTGGAGCCTGCTTCGGATTCTGTGTTGCGCTCTCTCTGCCCCTCCCCCACTCATGCTCTGTGTCTCTCAAAAGTGAATAAACGTTATATTTTTTCATGCTCTCGAAAGTTAAAATAATGTTCTGCTATTAAATTATAATTCCACCCCCTGAAACCTCACCTAATTGAAATAGAAGTTGCCACATTTGTCCTTTGAACTTCAAGAGCCTCTAAATTTAAGTTCAATTGATAATTTCGGGTATTGTCATGTCATCTATTGTTTGTTCTATAGTTTTTCACATATATTCATGAATATATAATATATATAAATACATATGCACACGTTAGAAGTAGATCAATAGATATTCATGAGAAAGAATTGGTTTTATTTCTACATATCCATAATAAGTACTTGGTTCAACTTTGTCCTACATGTTAACAAAAGACTAGATACGGAGTATTAATACCGGACAAGTAAAAAGAGTATTTTATTTCCTCCTTCTTACATGATGTTTGATTCACTGATCTCCAAACTTCATCAACCCAGCTCTCTTGATGTTTTTCTCATAAAGGGAGGATTTCTAGATTCTCCAATGCAAAAATTTACTTTCGGTAGCACTGTTCTTCCATTAGGTTCATTAGACCTAAATTTCAATGATAACTCAAATATTTGATTTGTAAAGGACCATTTAAAAAAAATAATGTTTTATTTTTGAGACAGAGAGAGACAGAGCATGAACAGGGGAGGGTCAGAGAGAGGGAGACACAGAATCCGAAACAAGCTCCAGGCTCTGAGCTGTCAGCGCAGAGCCTGACACAGGGCTGGAACTCACGGAATGTGAGATCATGACCTGAGCCGCTTAACTGACTGAGCCACCCAGGCGCCCCAAGGAGCATTTTGTAAATGTTTATAATCAATGTAAATGTAACTTTAGAGTTACAATTGATACGGTAATATCAAATGCCAGCTGAAATTTGAGCTGCCCTGATTGCCATTTCAAAATTAGAATAAATCAATTGAGCTTTATTGAGTCAGTTATGCTTTTAAAAGGTTTTTATTTATTATTAATATGTGTTGGGTACCAACAATTCACAAAAAGTTATAGGAAAACTAAACTTATACATAATGACAATTCGATTGAGATGCCCCATAAAAGAGACTGGCTGTAATGTGGCTGTTAGCTAATATCTCTTAAAATGACTGTTTTGTTCCAAGTGATATGTTAGGTACATATTTCTTCTTAAAATATTTTTAATGTCTTTTTTTTTAAGATAGAGAGACAGAGAGACAGAATCTGAAGCAGGCTCCAGGCTCCAAGCTGTCAGCCCAGAGCCTGATGCAGGCCTCTAATCCACAAACTGGACCACAAGATCATGACCTCAGCTGAAGTCGGATGCTTAAAGGACGGGACCACCCAGGTGCCACCGTACTTCTTCGTAACCAATAAATGTCTTGATATAATAAATACTATAATTTCAGAGTTAAGAAGGGGTTAAAGAGCCTTAGATAGCTTGATTGAGTCCATAGATCCAGGACTGTGCAATCAAGGGAATACAGGTTTATATCATTGAAAAAAAGGTTTATATCACTGCAAATTCTGAGCTTTAAATATTATAGTATCTGCTTTCATATGCTTTATCCATATAACATTGAGTCAATAAAAGGCTTTGGCTTTTGCTTGTTTTAGTGTTTAGGATGAAAGTGATATGTTCATGTGAGGAATATTTGAAAAGTGTGGAATAGCGTGAATGAACTAAAGAAGGAAGACATATAATTGCAGCAGCTTATTTTCCTTAGACTTTTTCTTTTTCCATGTTTTTTGTTATGGTGTCACGATTAAAATACAAGATCTGTCACTGTATGTCAAAGCTTTTACTTAATATTGTGGCAAAAGTATTTTCTTAACTAACTATCCTGATGAATACTGCAGATTCGATGCATAATAATGCCACATGTATTATACACAATACATATATCGTTACACTTAAAAGTGGTTTCTATTTTGAAAATGGAAGATGCATTGATATTGTAAATGAGTGATATTTAGGCATCTGGTCATTTTTTCAAGATGTCGTAAATATTAGTTATTTCAATGGCTTTAAGAGGACTAGAATGTCAGTGCTCGCTTCGGCAGCACATATACTAAAAGGACTAGAATGTCAAATGTCGAAAAGGGACAGGAGAAATACTAGCACATTATATGGCATATTTCAAGTAATTATCACAATTACGTTTAAAAATAAATTCCTGGGGTTCCTGAGGCTCAGTTGGTTAAGCATCCCACTTCAGCTCAGGTCATGATCTCACAGTTCTTGAGTCCGAGCCCCACATCAGGCTCTGTGCTGACAGCTCAGAACCTGGAGCCTGCTTCAGGTTCTGTCTCCCTCTCTCTCTGCCCCTCCTCCGCTCTCACTCTGTCTCTCTGTTCCTCTCTCAAAAGTTAATAAACATTTTAAAAAATTTAAAAATTAATTCCCATCACCTCCAATTTATAAATTCAGTATAAATCCACAGTTAGTGTTTTCTCTTCTCAAACCTTACTCTTCTCTTTGTAGCATATTGCTTCCTGTGATTCAAATGTAAGATAAGGCAATAGCAAACCAGGACAGAGTCTTAAGCAAAGGGAAAGCCTAAATTTAGCAAAAATAAGGCCAACCAAAGATATATACCAGTTCTGTTGAAGAGAATTGCCTGCAATGTTGGAAACTTTCAAAAATTTAGACTGTCCTATATAGTAGCCAGAAGTCATAGGTGGCACTTAGCATTTGAGATGTGGGAAGTCATTTCCCTTAAATGCAAACATAATCCCCTGCGGCTCATGCCTGTCCTGTGAGAAGGAGTAAGTCTAAACTGTGAGCAAATCTAAACCAATGAAACCAGTTGGGGGAGAGAGGGTAGCAACAAAAGTTAAACCAGCTGTGAAGACTGAATGTGGAACAGCGTAAGGGCAATGGTTACAAAATAAACACAGGCAAAATTGGAAGGAGACTCAATATATAAACACAGGCAAGGGAAGGAAAAATAAGATAAAAACTGAGAGGGAGGCAAATCATAGGAGACTCTAAAATACAGAAAACAAACTGAGGGTTACTGGAGGGAGTTGGGGTAGAGGGGTGGGTTAAATGGATGACATTAAGGAGGGCACTTGTGGGGATGAGCACGGGGTGTCTTAAGTAAGAGATGAATAATCACTGGCTTCTACTCCTGGAGCCAAGACTACACTGTATGTGAACTAACTTGAAAACAGGGGCACCTGGGTGGCTCAGTCGGTTAAGCATCCCACTTCAGCTCAGGTCACGATCTCATGGTCTGTGAGTTCAAGCCCTGTGTCGGGCTCTGTGCTGACAGCTCACAGCCTGGAGCCTGCTTCGGGTTCTGTGTTTCCCTCTCTCTCTGCCCCTCCCCTGTTCATGCTCTGTCTCTGTCTCAAAAATAAAAAACATTAAAAAAAAAACGTTTAACTAACTGGAAAACAAATTAATTTTAAAAAATTAAAAACAAAATAAAATAAATTCAAAAAAGTTGGAAAGACAGTGTGAAGAAAAAAGTGAGTGGAAATTAGAGAGTAGAAATAGGAAAATGTACAGGAGGAATGCAGAATCCAAAACCATTCATTCATGGAAAGCTGGGAAAATGATTAATAATCAATTCACGGGGTGCCTGGGTGGCTCGGTCGGTTAAGCGTCCGACTTCGGCTCAGGTCACGATCTCACGGTCCGTGAGTTCGAGCCCCACGTCGGGCTCTGTGCCGACAGCTCAGAGCCTGGAGCCTGTTTCAGATTCTGTGTCTCCCTCTCTCTCTGCTCCTCCCCTGTTCATGCTCTGTCTCTCTCTGTCTCAAAAATAAATAAAAAACGTTGAAAAAAAAATAAAAAAAAATCAATTCACTGCAAAACAACAGAACCTTTCCTGTTTATTTTCATTTTCACTCATCAACTTTGCATGCTTGCTTTTTCCTCATAAAATGTGTAATGAGGTTAATTCTATTTTCTAATGCAGTTTGGGAAGAGATTCCATTAAAAATGTTGTGTAAAGTGAAATTGTACTAGATTTTACAATTCACAGTCTAAATGTATTACTTTTTTACGTTTACTTCTGTGAGACTGTAGCATTTTGTTTTTTGTGTTTTTTGGCATTATATAAAAAGTTCTATATCAATGTTTACAAGGTGACTCATGAACATCAATTTTATATCAGTCACGTTTTACCTCCCAATCTTTTTTTAATTATTTTTTTTAAATATTTATTTTGATTTTGAGAGACAGAGCATGAGCCTGGGAGGAGCAGAGAGAGAGGGAGACACAGAATCTGAAGCATTACCTCCCAATCTTAAAATTAGATCAATATTAACTCTTATGGGTTTACGCAGATTTTTTGTAAATTTTTTTAACGTTTTATTTATTTTTGAGACAGGGAGAGACAGAGCATGATAGGGGAGGGTCAGAGAGAGGGAGACACAGAATCTGAAACAGGCTCCAGGCTCTGAGCTGTCAGCACAGAGCCCGACGCGGGGCTCGAACTCACGGACCGCAAGATCATGACCTGAGCCGAAGTCGGCCGCTTAACCGACTGAGCCACCCAGGCGCCCCTACACAGATTTTTTTAAACCTATTATTATATTATTATAGCTAAATACATAAAACAGAAGTGCATTTTCTGTCAATAGTAAACACATGTATTAAACTCTATTAATCAATTTTGGGGTCATTTTTGACTATTGACATGACCTTCACCCTATTTTATTATTACTGCAAAGTGATTCTTATGTAAATAAACAGGATAAAAAATACTCACAAATCTATTTTGTTTAAAATATGATATTTATAGGGGCTCCTGGGTGGTTCAGTCATTTGAGCGTTTGACTTTGGCTAGATCATGATCTCATGGTTTGTGAGTTCAAGCCCCTCATTGGGCTCTGTGATGACAGCTCAGAGCCTGGAACCTGCTTCGGATTTTGTGTCTCCCTCTCTCTCTGCCCCTTCCCTGCTCATACTCTCTCTCTCTCTCTAAAAAATAAACATACATGTAAAATTTTTAAATATGATATTTACATATTTAATGTAATACATTTAAACTTTATCATTTCATCCAGTAGTTTTGCATGCTGTTATTATATATGAGTGTCTTAAGTATATGTATTCTTTTTATTGCATTATAGCTTAATATTTGAAATATAATAAATGATAATCACAGTATAGCCAGTTGTAAGGTAAAAAGGCATGGCTCCCGTTCATCTCTGTATGTAACCATTTTAATTAACCAGAGTGGATTCTCCTAAACCTTACTTGACATATATCCATAATTTTTACAGTGACAATGTGCTTTATTTTTATTCAGCTAGTCATTTTCATGTCTTTTTGTTGACTTCTTTCCTTGCTTGTTAATACATGGACGTCATTGGCTATATTCATGGTATTCCAGAGCATATATATTTCATATTCTACTTAATATTCTTACTGGGTACATATTTAGGTTATCTTCTACTGTTAGATATCGCAAAGCATTTCTAGTGAATTTTTTCCTTATATTTTTGCACACATGTGTGACTCTTTGGGTATATTCTTAAATGTAGAATGGCAGATTTGGATAGTAGTTATACTTTAAATTTTAATTTTAAATTTATGTGCCATTTTGATTCTAAATAGCACTATGTGCAATCTCATTTTTCCCTGGGGTCACAATAAACTCTGTAATAGAATTTTTTTTAAATGGCAATCATAAATAATATCTTAGATTTTCATTCTTTTCTAAGTAAAGTGATTGAACATCTGTTCACACACTCATTAGACAATTTATGAAAATAAACCCAAGTGTTTATTTTTCAAATAATTTCAAACTTATGAACTTGTAAGAAAATATAGAAATATTTAAGATGGACTCTAGAATTTTCCCCCTTAATCAGCTGCCTTGATGTTTGGATTTGCCAACAGGGGGTGCTGAAAGGACACTGTAAGATCAGAGAGAAGGAAAACACTATTTTTTTTTCTTCTTTCCTCCTTGAAATGGGCTGTTTTTCCACACAGTAGCCAGAGACTCAGCTGGGATAGGTGGGGACTTGGTGGTTTTCTTTCCAGTGACCCTGACAGATAACTACAGTTGGTGCTTACAAGTAAGGTTCTCCATCAGCTAGGAGTGGGCAGTCCCTCAAACCTGCTGTCGTTCATATCCTACAGTTGGGTCCATCATCAGGCAGTGGACTTCTTACAGACCAACTGGGACTTTTCCTTCTCCTCAACTGGCTGAAAATGTTGAACTGGTTCCCTAGCCTTGAATTCCTAGTGCTATCCTTCTTCACTCTCCATCAGCCTTAGAGCTAGTAATTATCCTGTGAAATTCCCACTTCTGTATTCCATGAAGTTCTGTCAACTTTTTACTGAAATATACACATACATTTTTTTTTTAATGAAAATTTGTGTTCCATTTACTGATGTGGTTTCTATCACCTGGCAGGATCCTGGCTGATAAGTTCAGCTTTTGTTTTGTTTTTTTTGTTGTTGTTGTTGTTATCCTTCTGACTTTCTACATAATTTTTCCCATTTGAATTTTTCCCCAAGTAGTGAACAAGTTTATTCAACTACAAGTATTGAATGTTCACGTGTTTTCCCATTACTTTATAAAGACACTTTTTTTTTTCATTTAAATATCTCTTGGCCTCCTTTTTGTTCTGCTTAATTGCCTTTTGGTGACCACTTCATTGTTGTTTAAGTTACCTGCTCTTTACTTTACATGTTAATATATTTTAAAGCAAATAATCCTATATTATCCTGTCTTCCATTGGAAAGAGAAAAAAAAAAAACACTGACCTTGAGAGTTTTTTCAGGGTATTTTACTATCTTTTGTTTTTTCATAATTATCAATCTCTTCCTGTTTCAAACTTGTTTTAGAACAAACTTCATCTGGGGTGCCTGAGTGGCTCAGTCGGTTAAGTGTCCGACTTCGGCTCAGGTCACAATCTCACAGTCCGTGAGTTTGAGCCGCACGTCAGGCTCTGTGCTGACAGCTCAGAGCCTGGAGCCTGTTTCAGATTCTGTCTCCCTCTCTCTCTCTCTGACCCTCCCCCGTTCATGCACTGTCTCTCTCTGTCTCAAAAACAAGTAAACTTTTAAAAAAATTTAAAAAAAAAGAACAAACTTCATCTGTTTCTTTTTTTTCTAGAACAATGGGTTTTATGGTTGTGTTATTGAATTGTAAGGGGAAACTTCAAAATAGAATTGTAGAATTTCATCAACACAATAATAATTAAAAAAAAACAATTTAACTGTTAAAATTGCCTGTCTTACTCATTTAGCAGTTTCCCAATCTAGACAAAAGTTATCCTGGCCAGTAACTTGTCTGGGCATCTTAACCTCTCTTCTGTATCACATCAATGGGGAAATGTGAAAGTTATCTGTATCATCCCTACAGGGATAAACTCTTTCCTTGGGTAGAACCAACTTTGATGGAATTTTACTGAATTTCCTCTAAAGAACACTCAGTTAGTTTCTTAAATATTTTGCTTCTTGGAGTGTATTGCTAAATTTCAACAAAGTATATAATTATTCCCCAAACAATTAATAGTAGTCATCTGATCCCCGTTATTCTGAGAGTCTATTCAGAAATTCTGCCAGTTTTTTCAAACAGTATATTATCTTAATTTCAGTCACAAGCATGGGCTATATTTAGACCCCATTTTTAATCAGATCATATCTAATCTGCCTCTAATTAGACATCTTTTGTAGCACTAGAGAACCTTTTGCCAAATCCATGGGGGTACTTCCATAAAAATTCTAAATATGAAATTTTTCTAAGGGGAATAGGATAGGGCCCTTAGTATGTAACCTCCATCATGCCTATTAATGTATTATCTGAATAGGTAGAAATAAGCTTGCTGTCCTCTGGAGATGATGCCTTTGTGACTAATAGTCCTAGAGGTATTAAAAGGAGGCCAAATTAAGTTGAAACACTATGCATTATTAAAGGAATGTGTCACAGAAACTATAGTGACTATCCTAATGTCCTGCCACCGATCTTAAACCTTTTCCTATGTTTGGAGTTTCTACCAAAAAAGGACTGAGGAGGCTCACAACACACTGTAGAAGGAAGACAATAATTTAGTAGGCTTTATTAGTGCTTCTAATTATCCACTGCATTCACTACAAGAGGATTTTTGTATCTTTGACTTCTGCCAAGTTATTTTAAGCGCCTCTGTAAGGCAAGAGTTCAATTTCCTGGTCCATTAACACATTAACAAATGTCAGAGCAGAGGGTTTCACAGACATCACACCATTCTGCTCTTCACCCTGGGGTTCTGAAATGAGAACAAGTAGAGTCTCAGTTAACATAAAACAGGAGTGTGAAATAAGATCTATTTTATCTCCATAGATTAAGAGTATGTGTCTGTTGCAGCACAATCTGAAGGAAAGCTGACTAACACACGTAGTGCCTCACTTAGAGTATGGACAGGCCACATAACCACAACCCACTGGAAACACCCATGAAGGAGGAACTAGTGAGAAAGATGCAGAGTAAGTGGAGAACACATTCTGTTGGCTGGGGAAGCTGTGTTAGCAATGTGTGTTTTCTAGGAGAAAAAGCATCTATAGCTTGATACTACCCAAGGAGGTACCAATGAGTAGCTGTTTATTCGTTCGTTTGTTTGTTTTTTAATAAGAAGTTGGGTCTCTGCTGTTTCTGTAGTGTGGTTTTGACGGCAGTTTCTGCTTCTATGTAGCCTCTGTTCTTCCACATCCAGCATCCTGTAAATTTCCATGAGATAACCAACCGCTCTGTGCTTAGATCACCTAATCGTTTTCTGTGCCTTTCAAATAAATGTCAACTACTTCAAACATTGTTAATAGAAGGAATTGTGGGCAATCATTCAGGGAAATGGAAATAATCCATTATCGATTGGCCATATTAAAGATGAAAACATTTTACGAAGTTCATAGATACAGAAAATAGATTAATGGTTGTCAGGGGGTAGGGGAAAGGGGTTTGAAATGGGTGAAGGGAGTCAAAAGGTACAAACTTCCAGTTAGAATATAAGTCCTAGAGATGTAATGTGCACTGTGGCAAATATAGTAAATGATACTGTATTGTATATTTCAAAGTTGCGAAGAGAAATCTTAACGGTTCTCCTCACAAGTAAACAAAAGTAAGAATCTTTAGGAATGGTGATGGATGTTAACTGGATATACTGTCAAGATCACTTCCCAATATATACAAACATTAAATCATTACATTGTATACCTGAAACTAATGTTATATGTCAATTATGTCTCAATTTTTAATACAAGGGACACTGATGAAGGCATTTTAAATTCTGCTAGTCTTACTGGATGATATTCAAGCACATTGGTCTGCAGTGGAATAAAAAAAAAAAAAACTATAACTTGTGATCACCCGGAAAAAGGTACAATGACAGCAAAGATCTAGGAGACTGACCACTCTCACAGACCAGTTTGCAGGACATAAAATATTTAAGAACTGTGAGGTGAAGGAATTCTTCCAGTAGTGTTGAATAGCTTACAAAAAGAAATACAGGTAAATTTCATAAATATATTCCTCAAGGCGACGGTCGAAGCCTAGGGGCATTTATAAATGTACTAAAACACTATTTATTATATGGAACAGCTGGGTTACAACAGATGAAACTAAGTGGAAAGTTTGAATTGGTGAGTTGTCAAGTCATGACATCCATGAAATTTACTATCTGACTAGGTAATTAGGTTTTTTGTGTTGATGTTTTTGCTTTTCTCCATCTTAATATCTGAACATGTCTTAACATTTTGGAAGAAATGAAGAAATCCCCCATACAATCTTACATTGTAAAAAATTGTGAATCCTGCCTCTTCAATTTGAAAATGTCACCTTCTAGTCTCCCAGAGTCTTTCCTGTTATTTTCTGCCAATCAGATATATTCTCCCCAGAAATGGAATGAGAATGTATTGAAACCTCAACATTTCAATATTCCTATTCTCATCCATGTCAGTCAGACTCTTGATAATAGCAAAGGATACATCCAGTGAATTCTGATTCTGGTAATGATAGTGTTGCATATGGTGGGCTTATCTCTGAGAAATAAAATTATGCATGGATAGATAGATGACAGACAGATGATAGATGATAGATAGATAGATAGAGAGATAGATACTGAAGAAAATATTATACCCAAAAAGTAATGGCAGTGTCAGCAAACTATTTTCTCTGAGTTGAGTAAGGGTCATCTGCTATCCAGCAAATTTTTTAAATTAGTATTATCACCAGCTCCTTCTTCAGGGACTTTCCTATCTTCCCTTATGAAAACCTCACAATTTTTATATTCTCTTATACTCTAAGTTTCTGACACCCAGGTCTGTTCCACAGTGGCTCCAATTGGTGATATCCCCGCTGCCCCACCATCTCTTGAGATAACACATGTGAGTCTTGTGCCCCCGGTGATGTGCCCACTGCCTGTCTATGGATTGCTATTTCTGTAAAGCCAAGGAATGATCCTTCCCTATCCTCACATTTCTTTGTGCTACAAGTGTAGAATTGTCCTCAAAAGGTTGCTGAGCTGAGGCTGTGATAGATGGTTCTGGAGCTTGTGTCCCAGGTGTCTCAGAGGTAGCTGGAACTGAAGGACTTCTTTCTTTTTACCTTTTCTATCTAATCCAGAAATGTGTTTTTCTAGCATTTTCTTGTACATTTCATATTTTGGTGCTTCTCATCACAGAAATATGAAATCAAGTCCTCATGTTGCTCCTGGAAGCATCCATTATTCAACCAAATCTCGCATACCTTTTTCTCTGTTAATAATTACACCAACACAACATTTTTCCATGGCTTCTGCCAGGCATACACTTTATAATTATCTTGCCTGAACCCCCTTTACTATCTTTCATCTATCTGGACCTATTTAAGAGACTTTCTTATATAATTTCTCCAGCATCACTCAGAGTCCAAGCAATATATTAATGTTGACGACTGCAGTAACTATCACCTTGACAACATCTAATACTGCCTTAGTTCTTTTATACTGATCCTCATCTTAAACTTGTGTAGATTTTCTGTAGGCACTTGATACAGCTATCACCAGCCTTTTTAGGGTGGTTTCTACATGCTAACAAAATCTTCTGTCCTTTCTATAATGTTCGCTTTAATAGCAGCTTAGCACGACACTTTCTTCCCCTTTATTCTCTTAGTTTGGCAAGCATATTTTAAAAATAAGAACCTCTCGGGACGCCTGGGTGGCGCAGTCGGTTGAGCGTCCGACTTCAGCCAGGTCACGATCTCGCGGTCCGTGAGTTCGAGCCCCGCGTCGGGCTCTGGGCTGATGGCTCAGAGCCTGGAGCCTGTTTCCAATTCTGTGTCTCCCTCTCTCTCTGCCCCTCCCCCGTTCATGCTGTGTCTCTCTCTGTCTCAAAAATAAATAAACGTTAAAAAAAAAATTTAAAAATAAGAACCTCTCTTTTACTCTGTAACATAAGATGGTCAGCTGTTTCATAAGAATATCAAATATCATTTTGCCCACTGATACCAAAAGGCACATAAGGGCTCCTTGTTGTTTTTTTTTTTTCCATTTTTTTTTTTTTTGTAATAAAATTTTGCACCAGCCAAGCATGTTCAGGAAAAACTGTGTGTGAGTAATGAGCTGTGACAACCTGTACCTTGAGATCCTTCCTGCCTTTGGGGACACTTGGATTATTAAGATCCCTATGGTCATTGTATCTTAATTTATGTTTCCGCCTCTGTATAAAGAGACAATCAATTGTGGATAAAACTTCTTTGACCTGAAATGAGCCACCAAGATCAAAACATCCTGTGGTTAAATATATATATATATATATATATATATATATATATATATATATATATATACACACACACATATAAACACATATATATGTATATATATACACGTATATATAC
The DNA here is from genome assembly GCF_022837055.1 of Prionailurus viverrinus. NCBI lineage: Eukaryota > Metazoa > Chordata > Mammalia > Carnivora > Felidae > Prionailurus > Prionailurus viverrinus. The sequence goes on along the minus strand of NC_062561.1, from coordinate 223,956,533 downwards.
ATATATGTGTATGTATATATTCATGTATATATGTGTATGTATATATGTACATGTATGTGTATATGTGCACATATACATGTATGTGTTTATGTATATTTATGTGTATACGCATATGTATATGTATATATGTACATGTATATGTGTACATGTATGTGTATATATGTATGTTTATATATGCATATATACATGCATATATGTGTATATGTATGTATATGTATATATGTATACACATGCATATGTACATGTGTATATGCATGTGTGTATATTTGTATGTGTATATGTATGTGTGTATATGTATGTGTGTATATGTATGTGTATATATGTATATGTGTATATTTGTATGTGTATATGTATGTGTGTATATGTATGTGTTTATATGTATGTGTGTATATGTATATATGTATATATATGTATACATGTGTATATGTGTATATATGTGTATATACACATATATATACATATCGTCTGTCATATAGTCTGTCAAGCACCAGTACCACCATGCTGCAGTCTCTAACAAATTCCCTGTGCAAATACTAGGTTCTCATAAATTCCACTATTTGCTTTTATTTTTTATTAATTTTTGCCCTGTTTTGGAGGATGCAAAGTACTTACAGCTATCGGAAACCATCTTCCCTACCCAATCTTTAATAGAAAACTGCGGAGGAGTGGTAGGTGAAGTTAGAAATATCAACATGATGACTGCAAGCCCAGAACAGGATTAGGACAGTACTTGTAAGCTTGTTAAATAATAAATATATAAAAGTCTTACATGTTTCAAAAAATAGCTGTGCAATAAGTTATAGTCTTTTCTGCTTGTGCAAGTGTAAACCACTATAGTCATTTTGGAGGAAAAGAGGAAAACAATGGAAGAATTAACAGGCCATCCCATTACCAGTTCTTGTCATACACACTTGCTTAGGGAGAAAGCATAAGAATACCCATTGTAATTTTGATTATAATAGTGAATAATTAGGGGTAAATGGATGTGCATCAATATGAACAATTAAATAAACTGAAATGGAATTGTAAACCTACTATAGAATACAATACAGGGGTTAAAATGAATATAATAGATATGTATGCATTAACATAAGAAAGTTTCATCAGATCAATAATATGTAATTTTAATTTACATAACCAAATATATCATGAGTACCTATTATGCAAATCTATATAAATTGCATAAAAGGATGAACATCATAGAAGAAATTTTTATATCCAGCAAAGGGGAATGAAATTGAATTTGTTTAAGTAGGACTCCCTAGAAGATATTTCAACACATGTTGAATGAATTAAAAAAATAGAATAAAAATAAAACTGAAATGAATTAAATGAAGAAACAGGGAGACAAATCTACCCTTTTTGTTTTATTGATTTAACTACATTGCATTCAGTGATAATATTTTCTGACGGTGATCTCAGAACCCTCCTACTATATGTATATTCATATTCTCTTTATGGTCCTGCCTGTGCCCAGGCAAAGATGCGCTAGGTTATAGCATAACAAACAACTCCCAAATCTTTTTTCTTACAATAACTAGGGTATATTTTTTAGGGTATATTATCCTACATTCTATCCCAGGTCAATCTCACCTTGTCTTCACTTAAGAACCCATGCTGCTAGGTTCCCAAACAGAGATAAAATCAGTTCATCACAAACTCTGCCCCAGCCCTCAAAGTTTCTCTTCAGAATTGTCACATTCATGCTTATAGTTAATTGGCTAAGTAAGATACATGGCAATCCTGAAACCCTTGGAATAGGAAGTATTCTTCCTCATGGAAGAGCACTGGATATTTTTTCTTAATTTTTTAATGTGTATTTATTTTTAGAGGCGGGGTGGGGAGAGTGAGAGAGCGGGGGAGGGTCAGAGAGAGGGGAAGACACAGAATCTGAAGCAGGCTCCAGGCTCCAAGCTGTCAGCACAGAGCCCAATGGGGGCTCAGACTCATGAACCAGGAAGGACATCATGACCTGAGCCGAAGTTGAACGCTTAACCAACTGAGCCACCCAGGTGCCCCAGCAGTGAATACATTTTAACAGTAATGCAATCTAATATAGCTGGTTTATCAAAGGAGTTTGTACAATATGGAAATAGGGGTCTAAAATGGTATTCACTCCATTCAGCACTTTAAAAATTATTCTAAGCCAGTTGTAAAATGCTGCATTAATGCAAGTTGTATCGTAACAAGTCAACACTAAAAGCACAAGGTAAGTGAGCCGTAAGCAACACCACTTGGAGATAGTGATGTCAATGATTCATGACTGATGGCATCAGAATGGGGAGGGTGGTGAAAAATCTAACCATTTATGAGTCTATTGGAGAGACTGTTATTTCTTTAATTTTCTGTGCATTATGAAGGGTTCTGGATAATGGATACTGTCAAAAGATAAATATAGCTGGACATTAGGTAGAGTGGTGAAAGCAGATTTTATTCAGTAACTACTGGCAGTAGGAGAAAGAGCTGAGCTCCATTTCGACTTATGCATAGAAGACTGGGCATTTTAAAGAATAAATCAAACAGTAGAACAGTACTTATCAGGACCTGGAAGGTGGGGGAATTGGGGAAGTTCTGTTGAAAGGTAAACTTGCAACTGAAAGATGAGTATGTTCTGGAGATTTAATGTACAACACGGTGATTATAGTCAACTGCACTCTATTCTATAATTCAAAATTCCTAAGAGACCAAATCTTAAATGTTCTCACCATGAAAAGGAAATGATAGTTACCTAATGTGAGAGATGAAACTAAAGCTACAATGGTAATCAACAGGTTTTACACCTTAAATTTACACAAGGTTACATGTCAATTATATAACAAACAGACAAAAACAAACAAGCAAACAGAGAATGAGGCAGTGGGGACAGGGCTCAGTGGAGCCTTGAGTGGTGTCAGGGAAGGGAAAAATTATCAAAATCCAGCAGGAGGGTATGATCCATCTGAAACCTACCTGGATCTGAGAACCAGCAGTTACTGAAATTAGTTTACATTCATTCATAAATGGGAGACTGGGGTCCTTATCATCAGTTGTTGCCGGCACAAACAGTACATTACTTGGCAGGCTTGAGTTTTCTCAGGCAGGGTAGTGTCATTTCAGGCACACAGAATTGTGCTGTTAGCAACTCACTATTTGGTTGTCCATATAATCCACGCTGAGTCTCAGTCAAGATGAAGGCTCAGAGGAGTCTGACTAGAGTTTACTCATGGAGAGGATTCTTGTAAATACCCATATACTGGAAAGTTTTCTATTGCATTCCAGGAAGGAAACACACACACACACACACACACACACACACACACACACACACCAAGGCAAAACAAAAACACTTTCATTATTTTTTTTCCTCAAAGAGTACTATTTATTTCATGAATAGTAAATAAATAGTAAATAATAAATAATAAATAGTAAATAGTAAATAAATCTGAATCTAATAATTATAGGACTATGACCTTAGTGTCCTTCTCTAATTTTCTAATAGGATATAAATTGCTTGGGGGTGGGGGGGAGAAGAATTTTCCCTTTTTATTATCTAGATTATTTATATTATTCATTTCAGTGGTAGTAAAGCCCAGTGATAGAAAACAATCCTTAGCTCTCAAGGATTGTTGAAAAAGAAATGGGCACATTTTTATTGTAATTTATTCAATTAATTGGCTAATGATCATGAACTGTGTCAGTACTAACTAAAGGCTGGCTGAGGGTGGGACACTGACGAACACCAGAAGCGATTAAGAATTTGAATCCAGTCTACATTTGCCAAAATATATAGGAGATTGTATTTGCCTCCTTTCCTCAGTTTGCAGATACCACTGAAATCAGTATTGGCCTATGACCAATCCTAAAAACAAAGCAAATTAAACAGAAATCAACAACAACAACAACAAATTCCCTCCTATTATGTTCCCATTTAGCCCCACAATCTAAAGCAGAGAAGATTCATAACACAATTGTACCATCGTAGGGACATTGACACAACACTGAATTACGGGGGCAAATGTCAGCTTTTCCTCTAAGTGAAGAAAATCTCCTGCTCCACCTTCCTATAATAGTTCTTTCCCAGAAATAGAGTTTTCAGAAAATAGCTTCAGAAATCCATCCATGCCGTGTGTTCCTCTGTGACCCTTTTAACCTTTTCTTTCCTCTGGTGATTAAGGGTGAGCATTGCACACATAACGCTTGTGGCCCTTTCCCTGACTTCACCCTTATGTGGTCAACATCATCCCAAATTAAATACACTTTTGGTTCCATGAAAAGTGAAAAAAGGAAGTTTATTAAAATGAACTTGCTGGCTGGGTCACACTTTTGCTAGGTTTGAAATGACTTTTTAACCCTGGCTACTCTTAGAGGGAAGAAAACCCAAGAGAGGGCCATATATTTTAACTCCATTACTTTAGAAGATAAAAGAGTTTTACTAGGTCTAACAAGCAGAAATATCTTTATGTTCAAATAGTCCCACAACTCTCATGTTAAATAGAATCGAATCTGGCAAAAAAGACTAGTTCAGCCTATCTCCTTGAAATTACATTAAAAATAATCAGACATCCAGTAAAATATACCCTACCTAATATGGATTATAGTTCTCATGAGAGATAAGCAAACTAGGACATTTGACTTCTTGGATTACAATTCCGGCTGGGATCTAGATTGTTCTTCTGTTTTTCCTTTATGCCATTCTCCTACTTTCTTGCACTTTTCTCTGGCATTTCTTCTAACTTACTCATTTTTGTCCTAAATCTGAGCCACACAAAATATTGTTTATTGACACAGATGGCAATAAGAAAGAATAACATTTCTCTCTGGTGTGTGCGTGAGTGTGTGTGTGTGTGTGTGTGTGTGTGTGTGTGTGTGTGTTTATACATGTGCCAACAAAAGTGCTTGTTTTGGTTGTAATGTTGAGACCAAAAGTTTTTTTTTCTTTTTATAATTTTTAATGTTTATTTTTGAGAGAGAGACAGAGTGTAAGAGGGGGAGGGGCAGCGAGAGAGGGAGACACAGAATCCGAAGCAGGGTCCAGGCTCTGAGTTGTCAGCACAGGGGCCGATGTAGGGCTCAAACTCAACAAACCGTGAGATCATGACTTGAGATGAAGGTGGTTGCTTAACCGACTGAGTCACCCAGTCGCCCTTAGACTGCAAGTTATTTACCCTTCCTTCCTTCCAAATTGAGAAACTAACACAACCAGCCAAGTGAAGAGCAATGAATAGTAACAGGTTAACTATTATGGGTAAACTATTAAGCTTGAGAGCATAGTGTGATAGATACCCAAAGCAAATACAGTATTTTCTTTAGATGTAGGTCTAGATCTTGGGGGACACCTAAGGGAAAGACACAACTACTTTCAGACAACTGTGATTTGCAGGTGTTAGGGGAAAAGAAAGCATCGGGAAAAAAAAAACACCATAGATTGGCCTCAATGTTCATGTTAATTCAGTAGTCTTACCGTCTACTTTGACTGGTCTTCCCTGGACACTCAGAATTGTAAGGGTGAGTAGAATTAACCGTCCTTCCTAGCAATACTCCTAGAAGATTGAAATATTACAAAACTTTTCTATTTTATGAACTATTTTTTTATGATTTTTAACTTTTTTTAGAGAGAGAAAAAGAGCACATACATGCTAGAGTGGGGGAGGGGCAGAGAAAGAGGGAGAGAGAATCCCAAGCAGGCTCCTCCTTGTCAGTGCAGAGCCCCCTGTGGGGCTCAGTCTCACAAACTGAGATCATGACCTGAGTCAAAATCAAGAGTCGACACTTAACCTGCTCAGCCACACAGGTGCCCCAATTTAATGAACTAATTTTAAAGGATGTTGCATTGGATGTCCTTGTAAGATAGTTCTTAAAATCTATAGAAGAATGAATTTTAATTAACAATTCCCATAATAATAATAATAATAATAATAATAATAAATGAATGACTATATTCTGTAATGGGAAGATCATTACGTAGAGAAATTGTGATCATCATTATCAAATATATCTATGACAACAACATGGTTACAAAAATAGAAAATATAAGAAAGCTTTTGGTTTTAAAGTATTAAAGCCAGTTTAAGGATTTATTGTAAGAAATAATATTTTGGAAAGGGTCCTGCTTAGAAAGCACGCCAGCACTCTCTATTTAGGCCCAGTTCTAATTGTGTATCATTATTGTCACCATCATCATCGTTCCCTTATTATTCCCTGAGATTGTAATCAAGGGAAGCAAAACGTGTCACAAGTATATCTTGCCTATATGCCACTTTCGTTTCTTTCAAAATCAGCATATGCTTTTTAGTCAGCATGCGTATGACTTTTGTAACTTTCCACTGTATTAGCAAAATAGTCATTTTGTTATAAAAGTTTCAGGGTTTAAGACATTAGTAATTATTTACTTCAGTCTTGATCAAGTGAAGGAACCATTTCTGCAATTTTATGGTCTGGTTATTTCCCTTTACATCTAACATTTTGTAAGTGTCAATCACATGGATGTCTAAATAGGACACATCGTAATGATACATACTTAGGCTCCTATTCTGCTGTCAATACACCATGTCCTTGAGTTTCATCTTGATGCTATAAGTTAAGCTTGTTTGCTTTTGTTTTCCCAGTAATATCAGACAGATGAAATTCCCTACAGCGAAATTCTTACCAGTTGTGTTAATTTTCACATTATCCATTAGCATATAGACTTTTAAAAGATATTAGGGTGCCAGGCTATCTTTTCTAATATTTCTCCCTCATTTAGTGGATATTTCCATATTCATTACAGTTCACATATCCTTCATTGTGCATTATTTTTGAAGTCTTTGTCTTTTTTTCAAACTGTTCCCCTTGCACTGCAAAGACTTTAAAAATCATTTCCAACAGATTAATGATTCTTCTGGTGAAATGTTTTGGTCCATTTATGTCAAAATAGTATTATCGCATTATAGTTGTAACTTAGATTTACTGGGTAAATATTTATGTTCAGAAATTATTAAGTAAATGAGAAAAACAGAAATGAAAAAAATCTACTAATTGCATTTAGGAAAAAAAATAAGGTCATTAATTAAACAGCTAAATCAAATCATATATTATGTTTAGCAACTTGCAATAACTGGTCAACCTCATGACAGAAAAATTAATAATCTAAACCATTTTATGTTTTAATGTATGCACTTAAGTTAAAGGACTATCATCAATAGAGAATCAGTTAAAAGGAAAATTGATACTTCCTCAAGAACGAAGAGGAAACTGTATAGATAAGTTGCATTCATCATTAATATTTCTTTTTTTTTATTTTTTTAATGTTTATTTATTCTTTGAGAGAGAGAGAGAGAGAGAGAGAGAGAGAGAGAGAGAGAGAGAGAGCGCATGAGTATGAACAGGGGAGGGGAAGAGAGAGTGAGACACAGAATCTGAAGCAGGCTCCAGGCTCTGAGCTGTCAGCACAGAGCCTGGTGCGGGACTCGAACTCACAAACCATGAGATCACAACCTGAGCTGAAGTTGTATGCTTAACCGACTGAGCTACCCAGGCGCCCCATGAACATTTGTTACGTTAAAATATTTCCATAGGGGTTTTTTAAAGCCTACAAAGTGACTTTTGAGAGACTATTGACAGTTCTGAAATAACCAGTTTTGTAAAAAGGGAAAAAAATCTATGCCTGAATATATTAACTAAAGTTTCTTTCTTTGAAAATAATGATTACCTGTGGTATTTTATATGCTTCAATTTTTTTTCTCTCCCTTCCACGTTGCTTTTTAGTATTGCCAGCCAACTCTATTTCAGGTAAGAATATATTTCTAGCTAAACATAAGGAACTTAACGATTTATTCTTATTGGGGGCCTGGGTGGCTCAGTCAGTTGGGCATCTGACACAATTTCAGCTTAGGACATGACCTCGCAGTTCCTGGGACTGAGCCCCCGGTCAGGGTCCATGCCAACAGTATGGAGCCTGCCTGGGATCCTCTCTCTCTCTCTCACTCTCTCTAAGCAAATTAAATAAACTTAAAAATTTGCTATTATTAAAAAACATCCAAATTTGACTCAAACATTTTCAGCTCTAATAATTTTATACCTTATAGGTGCACTAAAACCCCAGGCATTAGCTTGATCTTTTTTGTGCTATTTGGCATAATAATATTTCTTGATTATCTATTCACAACAGGCAAAATTATAATCTTAATGTCTCCATCACCTTTAGTGGCATTTTGTTTCAAAACTGCTTTCTTTCAAGAATATGCTCTTTATGAATAAAAATATTTCCAGAAAAGGGAGACCAAGATGTGTTTATTGTTAATTTACTCTTAATTATATATTTAATTTATTATTTTCTTATTTAAAGTACTTAGTTACTAATTATTTATTTACTGCTATGAGTAATAAGGATTAGATGTAATATTAGGTTTCAGTACTGAGGTTTCTGGTAACAATTAGTTTACAAAAACAACATAGAACATCTAACTATAATTATACCTGAGAATTTTGCAAATTAAAAAGCTTACATTAAGAAAATTGTCCATAAATATTTTTGCATTTTAATACAATGTATTGAAGAGATGAGAGCTTGTGATTTGTGTCAGAAAATGAAATACTGGAGGAACTGCATATCATTTTTCTATGAACAAAATCAATTCTTTAGCTTCTATTTTTTTTGAAATGTCTTTCTTCCACAGAACACAAGATTTACACCCTTCAGAAAAACTAGTTGTTCTCATACTTAACAGCAAATGTTTAAATATTAGTAAATGCCTCAGCTCAAGCAAAGTGATTTAATGTTTATAACGTTCTTAACTCTTTGGAGTTTAGGAAACCATTAAAGACCTGTGCATCATTACATTTTGCATTTTAGAATTCATAGATTCAAGGAAATTTGCTTATAATGGTAGCCCTTTTAAAACAGCCTATTTTTAAAAATCTTTGTCTTATGCAAACTATGAAAAGATGCAATAAGTTCAGAGTTTAAAATAAGCTAAAAGATGTATGGCACAAAAAATACTTTCGTTCTTATTAATCTCATTTTTGTTCACTTACTCTTTTCCGATTCCTTAAAATTTCTTTAAAGAAAGTTTTCTTCTTTCTTAAAAAGTCAAGTAAATACGACTTTTTATTTTGGGGTACGTATCAGTTATTTCCAAATCAGGGATCATTCTTATAAGTGCATAGTCGGTTTCTGTGCTATCAAAAAACAAAACCGAATAGACTGGGGCGCCTGGGTGGCTCAGTCGGTTAAGCGTCCGACTTCAGCCAGGTCACGATCTCGCGGTCCCTGAGTTCGAGCCCCGCGTCAGGCTCTGGGCTGATGGCTCAGAGCCTGGAGCCTGTTTCCGATTCTGTGTCTCCCTCTCTCTCTGCCCCTCCCCCGTTCATGGTCTGTCTCTCTCTCTGTCCCCAAAATAAATAAACATTGAAAAAAAATTTAAAAAAACGAATAGAAATCCACTTTATGCATGAGAGTTAAACACATAGGGTTAACTAGCAGGGACAGACTTCATCATCATTGTGAAGATCCCTGCTTCACGTACGGCTAAGAGTACTTACATGTGTGTCCACTAGAACCGTTCAATAAAACTCACCAAATTCTTGGGCACTTTTCATGCTTGTGCTGAGCAGTCCAGACTACGATTTAAATCTATTAATGGAAAATCCCAATAAACACACCTCCCCTATTCATCTGATGTGCTATGTTCGGATGAAAGGCAATGCTGTGTCTTCAATACGCTTAATACATGTATACACAGTCATAAAAACACCTTCCTATGGGGTTTCTGGGTGGCTCAGTCAGTGAAACATCTGACCCTTGATTTTGGCTTATGTCATTATCTTGTGGTTTATGATATCAAGCCCCAGGTTGGGTTAAGTGCTGACAGTGCAGAGCCCCCTTGGGATTCTCTCTCTTCCTCTCTCTCTGCCCCTCCCCTGCTCTCTGCCCCCCCCCCCCACTCTCTCTCTCTCTCGCTCTCTCTCGCTCTCTCTCTCTCTCTCTCTCAGAATACACTTAACATAAAACACCTCCCTAAAATAATTGATCTATATTTCTTCTCCTTCTCACCTTCTACCTAGCCCGTAACCCAAATTCCCAGATTCCCTAGGTAGAGTTATTTCCTGCCTTGTATTCTAATGTATTATTAGAACAAAGACACAATTTCCTGTTCCCCTTAGGCATTTTTCTATTTTTTGAATTAGAGAAGAAAACTGAACAGTAGTTTTATATATGCATTCTGTCATACCTGTTTTAATTGTCAAAGTGGCAACATGTACTGTGATGACTGATGTCCATTATTAGAAAGCAGGGAAAAGAATATCAAACAATAGTATGTGAAAACTGTGTCTCATGACATCTGTAAATTAGATATTAAAAACTTCGAGCTTTGAAAACAAGTTAGATGTAATATAGGGTCAGCATCAGTTTTTCTTTTTGAAAAGTGTATGAATCTTGTTTGTTGTCATTAATCCTTATGTCTTACTTCCTTATTATTTTTGGGGGGGCTTCTTTTTTTTAATGTGCTTGTTTTTCGTCCATCTGTATCGCCTACCCCTCTACACCTCGGCCTCCCCTGGCCTGCTCTGCATCTGTTAACCTGGCCCCTGATGACACCATCTCTCAGGCTGCCTTGCATTGAAACAAAAGGTAAAATGAAATATCGAGGGTAGAAGGAGAGAGATCTGAGTATTTTTCTCCTGCTTTTCTCTACATACTAGTAATGATTTGCTGGAGATTCTTTGATGATTTCACCTATGTCTGGCCTTAAAGTACACTCTTTCTTCCCTTAGCTCCTTCAGCCGTGGAGGTACTAATAGCATTTTACCTTTGTGGATGGATCTCTGCATAGTTCAGCATTCCTTGTTCCTTCCCCGAAATTTGACGAAAACTATTTTCCTAGAAGCCTCATTAAGGTCTCTTCAATTTTATTCCTTCTCTATAAAACTATTTTTTTAAATTTTCCCTTTAAATGATTTTTTTTTAATGTTCCTTTAAAGCAATTAAATTAAGTCATTTGGAGTGCCTATGTGGCTCAGTTAGTTAAGCGTCTGACTCTTGGTTTCAGCTCCAGTCATGATCTCATGATTCATGAGTTCCAGTGCTGCATCGGGCTCTGAGATGACAGTGCAGAGCCTTCTTGGGATTCTCTCTCTCTCCATGTTTCTCTGCCCTCCTGCTCTCTCTCTCTCTCTCTCTCTCTCATAATAAATAAACTTTTGTTTAAAGTCTAAATTAAGTCTTTTGCCATTCAAGGCTACCAATTTTTCCATCCCAAAATAATAATTCAAAAAGAAAAATTTTAACCTGCCTTCCTAATGTATTACCAGCTGTCTTCTTCCATAACTTAAAGATAGATTACTTGGGGCTCTGAACCTAGCTCACTTACTGTGTCATCTGATATTCATTTCCTTGGAGAATGCACCACAACGTGTGGAATTATGTATTATCTGTATGCTGATGATTTTGGGATATAACAAGTCACTTCAAAACACTGTAGTAAAAAATGGATTAATATCTCTCAAGCTAAATAGTTGTTATTTGAGGTCTTTCATACAGCTGCTGTTAGCTCTCAACAGGACTGGCTGACATCACCTGAAGGCTTAATAGAGTTTTATATGCAAAATGTCTTTTCCACTCATATGCTTGGAGTCTAGGCTCCTATGGCTGGATCAACTAGGCACTGTGAAGATATCCCCTTCTCTCCTTGTGGCAACATTACACGGGACATAACAACCTCAAGTTAGCCAAACTTCTCAGGGCAACTGGCTTCCTCCAGAGGAATTGCTGCAATAAATCTAAGCAGAAGCTATAATATTTCTCATCTAGGCTTGAAAGTCATGCACCATCACTATGGCCACATTCTATTAGCTACAAATGAATCAAAACCCAAGCCAGATTCAAAAAGGGGGGACTAGCCAGCACCATAAATACAAGGAGGTGTGGTTCATAAAATGGGAAGTATCTTTGGGAATTTTCTACCACTGACTTCAAATCTCCTTCTCTTATTCATTGTTAAGATATTTGGAAATATATATATATATATATATATACATATATATATGTATATATGTATATATATATATAGTATGCAAGAATATATATATGCAAGAATATATACAAATATATGGAAGAATATATATATATATATATATATATATGGATTATATAGAAAGAAATAAGATAAATCTCTCTGCCACGTGTGCAGATAACATAATGAGAAAGTGACAGTCTACAAGACAAGTAGAGGGTCTTCATCAAGAACTGAACAGTGGCACCACAATCCTGGACTTCTAGCCTCCAGAACTATGAGAACTCAATTTCTGTTGTCTAAGTTGCCTAGTCTGTGGTCTTTTGTTATAGTAGTCTGAGCTAAGACACTCCTAAACTTGACCCATATATCCACCTATTTACCTACAATGACTGCTTTATAGAGATTCTGAGTTCCCCAGTGCATGTTCCTTATTTTCTCTGCAACTTATTTTCTGCCCACAATCTTCCCCATTTCAGCTTACAACAGCTTCTTTGAACTTCTAGTCATTTAGTCTCAAAATCTTAGGGCATTCTTCACACACCTTCTTCTCTCATAACATCTCATTCAATATTTCAGGAAATCATGTAATGTCTTCCTTCAAAATCATATTAAGACCCCTACCAATATTTACCTCTTTCACTCCATCCTGATACGAGTATCAAGTGTTATCACCCATGGTATAGATTCTGCAGTGGCCTTCTGAATAATTCCATTGCTCTCATCCCTGTTCTTTGTTGTTTAATTCTCAATACAAGGGGGAATCCTTAGAACCCACAAATCAGATTTGGATTATCCCTTGTATAAACCTCTGAACTCAGAAATCAAATCAAAGTCTTTAAAGTACCTAAGGCTCTAGGCATTTTAGTCTCTCCTTTCCTTTCTGACATCATCTCTTCTATTCCCTCCATCTGTTCACTTCAACTCACTGAGCCCGACCGACCTACTTGCTGTTTCTCATGTACATCACTTCTTAGCATTGGCTTTCCTTTCCATCTGGAAAAAGATATATCTGCATGTATACCTCTCTCCTTCCATTTTGTGTTTAGGCTTTCTCAAGATATATTAGACCAACCTCCTTAAAATTATCAAGCCTCAGATTTTGATGCCCTAGTCTACAGTTTCTGTGATGTGTATTACCTTCTAACATACCTTACATTTTCTTTGCTTGTTTATTTTCTGTATCAGACCTCTAGAATGCATTATACATTAAATAATGGATCTTTTGTTAAAATCTTTATTTTTGTACTTAAAATACCTTCAGGAGTGCCTGGGTGGCTCAGCCAATTAAGGATCTGATTCTTGATTTCAGCTCAGGTCAGTTTTGAGATCAAGCCCCGTGTTGGATTCTGCGCTGAAAGCACAGAACCTACTTGGGATTCTCTCTCTCCCTCTCTCTCTCTCCCTCCCCCACTCACATTCATATTCATATTCATATTAATTCTCTCTCAATGCATAAATAAACTTTTAAAAATAAAATTTAAAAAACACCTTAAATGATGTCAGCACATGATATACATTTAGTAATACTTGTTCTGATTTGCAAATGTTTTTTCAAATATCCAAGTAGAAACTGACGTGAAGGGGAAATGTACATGTATGTAAGTGAATGCACATCATGTATGAAAGTAAGAGATTAAAAATAAGTGCATGCGCATGTCTCGAGGAGTAGCTGGGAGGAGAAAAAGAGTAGATATTAACATTTTACACAGGAAGGGATATTACACACACACACACACACACACACACACCCAAGATCATGTTCAAAACTAGGAAATAGAAGAGAATTGTATAAAAGTGATGACTCTGAATTTTAATGTTTTAGACAATCTATTTCTTTTGGTTGCCAGGAGGTGCACTGTAGGAGAGTAGATGGGTGTAAAAGAAATCTGTAACAGTCAATGTTTTCTAGATACCAAGCATTGAGGTACAGTTTATGGACATCATACTGTTAATTCCCTTTATATTTCATAGGGTAATATGAACATCAAGTTGATAGAAAGAGGTTCCAGTAGTAACTCCACCCCCATCTATTGACAAAAACTACGATGGCAGAAACCTTGCCTCAATTGAATTTGAGAGGGAGAAATTCTGATTTGAGGCATAGGGAACAAACTCCTGCTGACAAAAGGGGGAAAATATTAGTTTGACTTATGAAAGTAAGAGCATAACTTTGGAAATATTTTTCTTAGAAAACTAAGAAGGCACATCTTTCAGAAAAAAATAATTGTTTGAATCTTACTATGATTCAAGAAGAAAACTTCATAAGCTGAAAGAAATACAATTGAAAGGAAAATCCAACAAAATCAAATGGAAATGATAGAGATAAAAGGCAAAGTGTTGCAATTCCTATGAAAGGTAGAAAATAGAAATTTAATCTTAAAATTGTGCTTTCCAGAAGTTACCAGAATAACTGAAAAAGAGATGATCAAAGAATATAAGTAAAACATCATGGTCCCTATACAAGGCTGAAAAATACGGGCTAAAATTCTTATTGGCTTTGAGGAAAACATAAAGAAGTCATTCACAAACATTAATTCTGATGATAATTTGTAAAAGTATTGACTACTAAAAGTACCAATGTTGAGAAAGGGAAAAACGTTAAAAAAAGAAAGTTTTGAATGATCAAATATAAGCAAATTATAAATCAAAAATCCTTAGTGTTTGCTTCTGAAATGCTATGATTTGGTGTTCCCTGAATACAAGTAAGGGAAGCTGAGAGTCAAGAGGATTGTCCTAAGGAAGAGAACAGCATAACCGACATGAAATATCAAGAAGGTAAAGATAATTAGGGGAAATCAATGTGAATCACAATGACAGAAACGCAAACTCTGAGGATAACAGGGATCAGCTGATGTTGATGGTACAGTAGAGACTGCCTGCCAATATCCATTTCCTTATAGATAGAAAATTTCCCAATTGTTAGCCTGACTTCCCCTTTACAACTCCATTCCCTTGCTTTCATTCCATTTAGCTGTAGGTTGGACACTAGGGGCGATGGGATGTGAAAGGCATGATGAGGAATTTCAGGCGATTTCCTTAAACACAAAGTTGTTGGCCCTAAAATTCCTTTCCCTCACTTTCCTGTTTTTAAGTCTGTTTATTTATTTTGAGGGAGAAGGAGGGAGAGAGAGAGAAAAAGGAGAGACTGAGAGAGGGTGATAGAACTCAAGCAGGCTCCATGCTCTCCAGGGCATAGCTGGAAGCAAGGTTTGAAATCACAAACCCTAAGATCATGACCTGAACCAAAACGAAGAGGCCAATGTTTAACCGACTGAGCCCCCCCAGGTGCCCCCTCCTTCACTTTTCACAATCTGGAGCAGGAGCAGCTTCCTGAAACTTGCTTGAATTATGCAGATAAGAGAAACCTTTTGAGAAATTTTTAAACAGAATAATGAAAGAGACCAAGTTCCCTGAAAAAAGGACAAGAAGAGAGCCAAATGAAATGCCTTTCTTTTTCAACTATTGTTTGTTTGTTGTTTGTTTTTTGGGGGGTCTATTTCATTCAGTATCATAGCCTATATCATAACTAGTACATTGGCATGCCACTGCAACTATTACATACCATATGTAGCACTATTATAAGTGATGCTTAATAAGCCTTGAGCTAAATTTGGCAGAAGTATTACATAAATAATCATAGAAGTAATAATATCAGATTTGCATTTTAGAAAGATCTTGATGTCTACAGAGTGGGGATCCAATTAAATTGGATTACCAATTTAGGAAGCCGATTTACTAATATAAGAAAAGACTGGTTTATAACTTAGTAAGTGAATGGTGTGGATATGATTCACATGGAAAAGGAATAGTAGAAGAATTAAAGGTTTGAGATCAGGGTTTTGGGGTCAGTGAGAAATCTAAATCATCCAGGAATGCTATGGAAATAGAGGTGTGGTATCTAAAGGATCTATGTTGAATATTTGCATATTGTCAAATGTTCATTACAATTGAAAACATCAAAGAAAATAATATCACACAGCACAACGACATAAAAAATGAGAACATGAGACGGACAAATTCAGGAAACAAGGAAAGTCAACATTTATCATCCATATAAAACAAAGATTGCAAAAAATTCTAAAAATGAGTAATTACTAAGTAAGAAGAAAGTCACAAGAAAAAATTGCTATAGGAAGGATAATGTGGTCTAGAATGTCAAATGTATTTTTCAATTTTCTTAATGTTTAATTATTTTTGAGAGAAAGAGAGAGCACGAGCAGGGTAGGAGCAAAGTGAGAGAGGGAGACACAGAATCTGAAGTAGGCTCCAGGCTCTGATCTGTCAGCACAGAGTCGGATGTGGGGCTCTAACTCAGGAACCATGAGATCATGACCTGAGACAAGGTCTGACACTCAACCAAGTAAGCCACCCAGGTGCCCCTGTCAAATATTTTTTAAGAGCCAATGCAAATCATCACTTAAAGGGTTTCCCTGAAGGGAACACAATAGACATTGCTGGAGACTATAGGAGGGTAGTCTCAGTGGAGAAGTAAGGTTGACTGTCAAATCACTGTAGGTTGAGAAGCAAAAAAAAAAACAAAAAAAACAAAAAACAAAAAACAAAAACAAAAACAAAAAACTGAGATTCCTGAACAAATGAAATTGTTGTGCTTAGCTTATAGCTTAACTCTCTTTACTTTTTTTAATATTTATTTATTTTTGAGGGAGAGAGAGAGAGAGAGAGAAAGTGGAAGAGAGGCAGAGAGAAAGAGAGACACAAAATCCAAAGCACACTCCAGGCTCTGAGCTGTCAGCACAGAGCCTGAGGAAGGGCTTGAACTCAAGAGTTGTGAGATCATAATCTGTGCCGAAGTGGGAAGCTTAACCAACTGAGCCACCCAGGTACCCCTCTAGCTTAACTTTCTAAATCCAGAAAAGAAATCACAATAGAGGGGATGTGAACAAAAAGAAAATAGTGTATTCATTGATACCAATGAAATAGATCAGGCTAAGGTAACTTAATCAAGTGTTTTTGTCTTCTCATTATCAACATACTATCCTAAAATAGTAATCTCATGCATTTATGTTAAATATGATGAGATCAATATTCTGCAAGCCAAAATCTACCATAGTACTCTTGCCCCAAATCTTCAAGTCATTTCCCAGTGACTTGAGAGCAAACTGAAAAGTCTACAGATGGGCAATCATGACTCTCCAGTATTTCTTTCATCCATATAATTTTTGAATTACATTTCCAAACATTTTCATTTACTGGTCCTTATATTAGCTAAATTAAAACATGTACCTCCTAGTTTTTCTTTTGAAATTTTCTATTTAAGTTTCCATAGTTTTACCTTTTTTGAAATATCATACTGTTAGAACCATACAGTATACAGTCTTTTCAGATTAGCTTGTTTCACTTAGTAATATACATTTAAGATTCTTGTTTGTCTTTTCATGTTTTGCTGTCTCATTTATTTTTAGTGCTAAAGAAAACACTTAACATGATAGATATTTTAATGATGTTCCATTCAACTAGCAGGAAGGCTCCATAAAACTATGATTAATCTTCCCAAATTTATTATAATTGTGTATATCTGGCTCGCTTTATTCCTAAATAATTAGAAAGTCAGGTATATCAATATTTTAACATTTAAATATTTATAAACATTAAAATGCTCCTCTATTTTTTACTTTCTAATTAGTTTAAATTGAAGGGCAAATGTTGGAAAGATTGTCCAAAAGATGGTTGAAGTAGGAAAACCAATTGTGTATTTTAGCTATCATTTATTCTAATATCTTAAAATAAAACTTAAAAATAGTATAAAATAGTGATAAAGTATTTTTTAAGAAATGTCACTATTAAGTAACATCTGAAATGTCCCACATTAGGTAATAACCCTTGGCGTATAGTTTCCTTTTTTTATTTTAATAAAGATTTTCAAAAATCACGAGTTAATAGAAGTCACAAGGCACTGTTGATTTTAATACTACTATTATTTTATGGTATGAACCAAATTTTATCACTTGAGAAGTCAGCTTATTAAAAGTCTATGTACTTTAGGAAAAAACAACTCAAAGTGTCCTGGGTCGACACTGCAAGTGAAAATAATGAAAAATATGATTTTAATACCTGTATTCTTTTTGTGGCCAATTTCCAGGTATAGGTATATAAGGAAAATTTTCAAAAGAATGCAATCACTCTTTTATGTTAATATATACATTTATATTTGCATATATGAATAAACATATCTATAGCATTGAGTAGGTCAAGCTACTCATCTTCCCACACGCTACTCACATGTCAACAATGAAATCTCAGTAATCAGCATAATGGAATGGCCAAGATCATTCCCTTTCCCCAATTTTCTATGCCATTCTGGGAACAGAAAATGACCTCTTAAATATAAATTTAGTGTAATACTACACCTCTGAAATGGAGACCATCAAAATACGTAAATTCGAATGTTAAAGAAGTATTTTGACACAAAAACTGATATACAAATAAAAACATGCATTTGTATCTATTCAAGTGTGGTCTGTATTTCTTTGTATTTAAAGTTGGATTTTATTTAAGCGAGCACCATATATCATATTCCCAAATAATCACGCTATCATTTGATGTTAACCTGTCTAGAGGTGTAATTATTAAAGAGGCCAAGAAATTCTTATGATTTATCTGCAATATTTTAACAGAGTTGTAAAACTGACAATACGGTCCGTGCTATAGCAGATTTTGTATCTGTGTAGCTATTAACAAGAGTGCCAGGATTCATAGCACTCCCGGCCCATTCTTTAGAGGGTAGGGTTGTGTTCACACTGAGTGAATTTTTTTTAAGTTTATTTATTCTTGAGAGAGGGTGAGCACCAGCAGGGAAGGTGGAGACAGAGGGAGAGGGACGACCTGAAACAGAGAGCCCGACGCGGGGCATGAACTTATGAACCATGAGATCATAACCTGAGCCAAAGTGGGATGCTCAACTGACCAAGCCACACAGGAGCCCCCATACTGAGTGAATTTTAATCACAGCTCAAAGGTCTACAATTCTTTAATGATTCCTGCCATTTTGCAAAACTCATTTACAGGGATGCATACAAAAAGTTGTGACAAATCTGATCTGGGACATACTATGTTGGACAAATTTGCAATCTCCTTCGAAGGAGAATTTTGCATTCCTGATAAAATGCTTAGGCAACTTTCTGATATATTTAATGGGATGAAAAAGATTGGGGGACATTCATGGACAGAAAAATCCAAGTAACATCGACCATGTGCTTTTTATTCAAACAGATATTTTCTTTGTTTCTAATCCAAGTCATTATCTAAAGTTTCTTTTTTGTAGATATCCTTATGAGGAAAGGATCTGTCCTGTAATTAGCATCTAGAGTTCCCTTTTTTGGCAACATGTATGAAATAGAATTTTAATATTCTTTGTAATTATCCAAAATGTTTATTTGAAATAAAAGTAGTCTTCACTAAATCTTCAATGAACTGTGACAAAAACTGAAACATATAGCATTCAGGAAAGAAATATTTGGAAACTTATACACAAATAATTACATTTTCCACGAGATGATTTGGTTACATTATTTCTCGAGCAATTGTGCAACTTCCCCAGAATACTTTGAGAACATCATATAACAAAAACTTAACTAACATTTAAAAATATTCAAGTTACTTTGGGTGACATCATACTATGTCCTCTCTAATATTATACTTTCATTGTTTCCTGTTAGAAGTACTCATGTATTGGGGTGCTTGGGTGGCTCTGTCAGTTAAGCGGTTGGCTCTTGATTTCAGCTCAGGTCATGATCTCAAGTTTTGTGAGCTCAAGCCCGCATCAGGCTCTGTGCTGACAGTGCAGAACCTGCTTGGGATTCTCTCTCTCCCTCTCCTTCTGCCTCTCCCCCACTCATACTTTCTCTCTCTCAAAATAAACTTATAAAATATGTATTAAAAAATTCTGATCATATAGTTCAATCTCAAAAGAAAGACAGCATTCTTTAACACTTAGTATGTACCATAAACAGGGTGGAAATTCCATCCTCAGTAGAGGAAATGAAGCACTACAGTTATAGAAATATTATGGTAAGGTGGACGATTGGGTGGATGTTGGGATTTTTTTTTTTCTGTTTTTCTGGGAGGAAGACCGTGGTTACATATTATTGATCTTTTGGATATAAATCTTGCACTTTCTTGTTGCCTAAGAGGTAGCATTTTTCTAAATATTTTTTTTAATTTTTTATGTTTATTTATTTTTGAGAGAGAGACAGAGCATGAACGGGGGAGGGTCAGAGCGAGAGGGAGACACAGAATCTGAAACAGGCTCCAGGCTCTGAGCTGTCAGCACAGAGCCCGATGCGGGGCTCAAACTCATGGAATGCGAGATCATGACCTGAGCCGAAGTCGGTCGCCCAACCAACTGAGCCACCCAGGCGCCCCGAGGTAGCATTTTTCAAAACTAGCAACTGACTTTAAATATCATCACTTATTTAAAACATTAAAGAAAACCAACACCCTCTCAGATCTAACAGGTGGTTTCATAACTCCTGCATCAGAAGTCACAACCTAGGAAAACATCTTTGTGGCGGCATTCTCCCAAAATCCTTTACTAATTTCTCCAAAGATTTTAATTATGTTTTCTGCATTGCTTAAAAGAAAACTTGCATAACGCACCTAATGATGATAGCTATCTATGGACTCACATTTAAGTGAAAGAAAATGGAGCCATCAGTTTGAAACTGACAATGTTTTCTCTTACACTCTTTGCCATTCAAACATAAATGGATTTTATTATTCCAAATTTATTTATGTAATTGGTTCAAAGGATGAAATAACCTGATTTTCATTGGAGTGTGAGAATAATAAGAAAAAGTATATTAGCATAACTAGGATCCTCCATTGCTCCTAAGATATGTGACACACACTCTCGACTGAGAATGGATTAAAAGAAAACCTTCCACATGTTTTCCCAAACTTTTAATTTGTTGGTTTTGTTGTTAACTTCCTTTTCAGTCAGGCTCTCCATCCATAGGGGGATTGATACTCAATTGCAGGCATCTATTATAATAGAGGATCCAAAATGAGTATGAGCTACTTAAACTCCTAGAGGTACCTAGTCGAAATTGTCTCTTGATGTTACTGTTTTCTAGAAGGGGAAGGCTTTCTTAACAAGGACACTTCTATTATTATTTTTTTGACTGTAACTGCAATATTTGTGAAAAAAGCTGAGAATTTTCCTCTTTTGTATTAAAAATAAGGATTGTGTACAAACAAGAGGGGAGTAGAATAATTGCATTATTACACAATGTTTTTCTTTGACTTTAACTTCCTTTATCGGGGCTGAATTTTAAGGGAATTCAAGAAAAACTGTATTAGAGATTTATACGTAAAATGACGTTCTTTTGGTACAGAAAACCATTTTTGTCAGTTTTATGTCCAAAATCAATGTGTATCTTTCATATTTAAAAAGCTTAAATATGAAGACAAACTAGTTTTAGGGGCACCTGGGTGGCTCAGTTGGTTAAGCATCCGATTTCAGCCCAGGCTAAGATGTCACAGTTTGTAGGTTCGAGCCCCGCAGCAGACTCTGTGCTGACAGCTCGGAGTCTGGAGCCTGCTTTGGATACTGTGTCTCCTTCTCTGACCTTCCCCCACTCACGTTCTTTCTCTCTCTCAAAAATAAAATAAACATTAAAAAAATGAATAAAATGACCCAGTTTTAAAAATTAGTGTATACATTTCTGGGAATTTACCATAACATATTGAATAGGAAAAATTATACTATTCACTGAGGATTCTTCCCCATGTATGTGTTGCCATCTTTAAAGGGCTTATGATAGGGGAAAAAAGTTAAAGACCTTTACACAGCTTTCATAAAAATTGTTTTATAAAACGGTGGCCATAAGAGATATAAAAATCATGAATAAAGGGAGTCAGATGGTACATTTTATAAATAGAACAAACAGCATCATACATTTATGGGATACTGCAAATCATCCGAATCTTAGATATCAGTGATAATAACCATTTTAGTTTTTCAACTCAGTATTACTCAATAAAGTAGTGCTGTTATATTTTTTAAAATATGCTCCCACTTGTACACTTGTCAGCTTTATTTCGTATTTTCAAGGACAGAGTTAGTGCTTCTATCTACAGAAGACAATCATAGCCGAAAATATTTTCATGGACGTGACACAAAAATCATAACATTTCAATCATCAAAATTATCCATCCTGATTTTTTCTGTATACTTTATATTTAAAATTTTTAAAAGTGCCTGGGTTGCATTTAAAAAACAACGGTAATGTTCAAAGAACCATTAATGTTGTGTAGGTTGAAATTTACACAGCTGCACTAAAGCATACCTATACTTTGCATCACTACGATTACATATAGTTGTTTTTTCCTCCTAATAAACAATAATTATTAGGTTCTTAACATTCAGGTTAATCGTGAGATGACCAAAAACTTCCAACAGTTGGGTTGGCTGTGGGAATTTGCAGTCTGTGATGTGCACTAGGAGGAGAGGAGTGAGAGAAGGTGAGATTTGTCATAGATGCTGGGTGACAGAAGGGGAGACACCTGAATTAGATCTGGAAAACTCTAAGGCCGTGTGCTTCAAGTTTGAATTCTACATTAAAATCTTCATTCTAAGGGCATTTGGGGGAGTCAGTCAGCTAAGCAGCTGACTTTTGGTTTCGGCTTAGCTCATGATCTCATGGTTTGTCGTTTCGAGCCCCACTTTGGGCTGTGTGCTGACAGTGGGGAACCTGCCTGGGATTCTCTCTCTCTCTCCTTGTCTCTCTGCCCCTCTCCTGCTTGTGCCCTCTATCTCAAAATAAATAAACAAACTTAAAAAAAAACTTTTCTCAAAGCTCGTTTATATTTTGCTTTAAAAGCCACAAAGAAAATGAACGGCAGTTTGTGGAATGTTTGCTGAAATTGTTCTAATGTCACCAAAGGGATACGAACCATGACTTCCAGTAAAGAGTTTGATATTTTTCTATTTCTTGATTAAAAAATGAAAGTATTCACACTAGTAAGTAGACTATGATTATTAGCGTTGACTTTTTTTCACACGTGTTCTAATTATTTCAATGTTCTAAGTATTTTCCTCAGTCTAATTTCTCATTCTAATTCTACGAGGCCCATAGTATTTAATACTTTTCCACATAATTAGTTGTTAGGAATAGGAGTATAATAAACTTTAATTTAATTGAACTTTGGCCAAAAGTTGCATCATGAAAAAAAAAAAAACTCAGCTTTGGTTTTATAGAATTTTATAAGTATTGTGCTGTATTATACTCACTTGACATGTTTTCTGGGTCCAATAAAATTATCTACTTTGTCTTTACAACTTACAGAGAACACACATGGTCATTTAAAGATTCTTAAAGCAGCTCTACTATTAATTAGCTATGTCATATTGAAATAATTGCATTAACTTTCAAAACGTATTTTTCCCATATATTGAATGGAGATAACTTTGATACTAACCTCATAGTATCATTTGCAGAATAAAATAAATTGTATATATCTTCAATGAGATATTTGTCAAAATGTAAAAAAAAAATGCTATTATAGTTCAATCACATTGGTATTATCTTTTTCCTGCCATATGTATTTAAGGCTGTTGGAGTTATTAAGACCTAAGAGTGGTAAAGCAAAGCATTATTCTGCTTTGATTTTCACTGATGCTGATGCTCACATTACTATGTTTATCAAAAACCAACCTCCATGCTTTGGAGCCAAAACATAATGCAAAGAGAGAGTTTGGGATAAAGAGGGACAATAGCTTTATTGTTTTGCTGGGCAAAAGTGGCTATGGAAGGTTAAGGTCTTCAAAAAATGCAAGCCCTCTCAGAAGAAAGGGCTGGGGGTTTTACAGGCAAATGCAGGATGCAGCAAGTTTTGACAGGAATTGTATATGTACTCCCAGGCCCTTTTGTGATATTTTTATGGTGGTCCAGCGTTCCTCAAACAAATGACAAAGGGGGTGCCTGAATGTCTCAGTTGGTTGAGTGCCCAACTTTGACTTTGATTCAGGTCATGATCTCACGATTTGGGAGTTCAAGCCCCATGTCAGGCTCTGTGCTGACAACTCAGGGCCTGTAGCCTGCTTCAGATTCTGTGTCTCCCTCTCTCTCTGCCCTTCTTCCATTCACAGCCTCTCTCTCTCTCTCTCTCTCTCTCTCTGTCTCTCTCTCTCTCTCTCTCTTCTCTCTCTCTCTAAGTAAATAAACATTAATAAAATAATACTTTTCCAACACATAGTGCTAGAACACCTAAAAATTAAAGCAAGAAGATACCACTAAACACCTACTAAAATAGTTAAAACCAACAAAATAACAAAAATATTAAAAGGATATTACCAAACACTGGTGAAGATGTATCCCATCTATTAAAACAGTTAAAACCAACAAAATAACAAAAAATATTAAAAAGATATTACCCAACACTGGTAAGGATGTGGAGTAATAGGAATTCTCATTCATTGCTTGTGGAGATGCCCAACAGTATAGTCACTTTGGAAGACTGGCAGTTTTTTACAAACCAAACACTGTTTTAGTATATACTCCATCAATCACGGTTCTCGGCATCCATTCAACTGATTTGAAATGTGTCCACACAACAACCTGCATCTAAATATTTATGGTAACTTCTCTTCACAACTGTCCCAAATGGGAAGCAACCAAAATATCATTTAATAGGTAAATGGATAAACAAACTGTAATTTAGTGATTTTACAAATGACTTATTTAACCATTTTAAATGTGTACTATTAGGTGAATAAAGTCAGTCCAAGAAGCTACCTACTCTATAATTCCACCTATATAAGATTCTGGAAAAGGCAAAACCATAGACACACTATAATGTTAAGTGGCTATTAAGATTTTGGAGGAGAGGGGCAATTGAATAGGCTAAGAAAGAGAATTTTTAAGGGAATGAAACTATGTGTATGATTCTAAAACTGTCAATAGATGATACTATATGCTTGTCAATATCCACCAAACATTACATTTCGAAGAGTGAACCTTAACACAATCAGATGAGATCACTTATAAAGTCTAGAGATTCTCAATGTGCTTTGCAGAATATGATAAAATAATCTTTATCACAATACATGATACAACTTTAGTGATGGACGTGTATTGAAACAATATGTAAAGAAATTCGATTATGTCTGAATTTGATGTTCAGATGGAATACAATGTCATTTAAATCACTAAGAGGATTTTTTAAGTGGAACTTGAAACCTGTATCTAAAATACATCTGGAAATTTAGATGGCAAGACTAGTGGAGACACACTTGAACGTCAAGATCAAGGTTTTGCTCAAATTTCAACGTGATCTGAAGTCATAGCAAATAGAAATTATTTTGATCTTAATTAATACAAAAACACAGCGTATCAAATATGTTGAATGCAACCTACATTTTAGAGGGGAATTTGTAGTACTACATGGTCATACTATTAAAGAGAAATGATTCAATAAATCAACACTGTTTTCTCCTTAAGAAACAAATAAGAAAAATTAAGGAGTGTCTGGGTAGCTCAGTATGTTAAGCATCTGACTCTTGGTTTCAGCTCAGGTCATGATTTCCTGGCTCATGCGATCAAGCCCCTTGTATCTGGCTCTGTGCTAACAGCACAGAGCCTACTTGGTATTCTCTCTCCCTCTCTCTGCCCCACCCTCTCTCTTTGCCCCGCCCTCTTTCTCTCTGCCCTTCCTCTCTCTGCCCCTTCCCTGCTCATGCTCTCTCTCAAAATAAATAAATACATTTAAAAAAAAAGAAAAGAAATCAAGCCTCAAATAAGCAAATTAAAGGAAATATTAGAGCATAAAGCAATGAAGAGAAAAAAATAAAGAAAATCAATGAAACAAGAAGATGACTTTTTTAAGTGAATCAATAAAATTGATAAATCTCTAACCACACTAATCATAAATAAAAGGAAAAACAATTTACCAGTATCAGAAATGGGAGGTTACTTTCCTACTAATTCTACAGATATTGAGAAAGGGATAGGAAGGAAGTATGAAGAGTTTACATCATTAAATTCAATAACTTAGATAAAACAAGCAAACTACGACAGAGACCCAAAAGACACGGAGTAAGGAATTAGCTTACAGCACCATATCTGCCTTTTTTCCCTACTGAAGTATAGCTAACATACAATGTTTTATTAGTTTCAGGTATACAACATAGCAATTAGGCAAATTTAACCCTTACGTGATGCTCATAACGATAAGTCACAGTGATGAAAAGTATAGCATAGAGAAATAGTGAATGGCACTGTAATAATGTTATATGGTGACACATCTGTTTACAAAAAAACAAAAACAAAACTGTTTCATGACCATATCCTGACCATCTCCTGAAAGAGATAAATTGCCCTTGTCAGAATGAACCTACTGCTTTGTTACTACTTTGAAGACAATTTCAACAAATGGGATTCTATGTGATTATAACTCAATGATCATCTAACTTAGAGCAATGCTCATGAGATTAAATATTATTTTAAAAAATGAGACACTAAAATATGTCCGTGTTTCTATTTCAGTAATGAAGAACATGCCAATTTTTTTCCCAAACTATCTTTGAAGGAGAATTCCACTCTTGTCAAGAGGATTACAATGGTAATAGTGCCAGCAGCGTGAAATGTTCTGACTCTAAAAATGAACTTGATAGAAACAAGCATCTTTTCCCAGGTAGGAGGCAGAGTGTGGAAATATGAACTAAATGACCAGAGATTTAACTTTGGCTATTAATACTCAGCTTGTGAGGATCTGAGCCCTAAGGATGAATGCTCATGTTCAATGTGGGAAAGTCATGGGAAGACACAGATACTTGGGTACTTGGTGTTCTTTCCAAGCCCCACATTTAAACTCTGATGTTGCCCTGTTAGAAAATAACACAACTACATCATTCAGCCACTTAAGATCTGTGAAAGACTCATCCTGAACTGACCAGCCTTGGGAAAAATATACCCCCTATGTAAACTAGGTAAAAGTTGATTGCAAGAGACTCCCATAATATTAAAGGAATAGAACAGAATTAGGAGTCCATGGCCCAACTCAGGCCTCAAGATTATAGAGTTGAAAAAAACAATGAGAAAAGAGACAATGAGTCAAAGATGAACAAGAAGGGAGCTTCAGTTGAGTAATTAGATTAGTATCCTTATTTTACATATATATAGTAATATATAATATAGTATTATATATTATAAATAGCATAGTATATATAGTATATATATTATTATTTACTATCCTTACTTGATAAAAAAAAGCTTTTGGGGACAAATTTGCAAAGATTACCAATTGTGATCTCTGTCAAAGGTAAGACCAAATATATCTATATCTATATCTATATCTATATCTATATCTATATCTATATCTATATCTATATATCTATATCTATTTATATATATCTACAACTATAGATAGATATAGATATCTAGATAGATATGGATATCTAGGTATATAGATATATCTTCACCTAATTTACACCTAAAATGAGTATAGATCCTTATAAATATAAATGATCTGGTTCAGATGAGAACCTAGATTTAATTACATTGGGAACTTTTCAAGCCAGAGATAAAAGAAGTAAAAGTAAAAAATGAAATAGAGTTCAGCTGAATGTGAGATGGAAATCAGAAGAGAACAGAAAAACCAAGAAGAGGGAAACAGTTGTGAAATATATTGTGTGGTCCCACAAGTTTTGAGTGTTTTATTAAAACTGATGTTTGCATTATTAGGTTTTATTACCTTTTTCTTTTTTTTTTTCATCTTAGTGAAGAAAACTGGTAAAAGAAATGATATGAAGAGTGTTTATGTAGACTTCCAAAGTACAAAGAGGAACTCAGCTATGTTTTATGCAAAACATTCAAGGGATAACATTTTCCTTAAGTTATCTTTGGTATTGGTAGCAAATAAAACTTGTGAGCAAGAGAAAGTTCAAATAATAATGTTCAAAACTTATCACATCCATGAGTTGACTTCCATATTTTAAATTTGACTATATGAAACATAATACCTGTATTACACATTCAACAGTTTTAAAAAATATTGAAATAGTTATTTAGATTGCCATCTGTTATTCATATGAACAGCTTATTTTTTATTCCACAGTTACTTTCACTTGTTTTTACGTAAATTTTTTTTACATTTATTTATTTTTGAGAGACGGAGGAGAAGTGGGGGAGGGGCAGAGTGAGAATGGGACACAGAATTGAAAGCAGGCTCCAGGCTCTGAGCTGTCAGCACAGAGTCTGACACAGGCTTCGAACTCACAAACCGTGAGATCATGACCTGAGCCGAAATCTGACACTTAACTGACTGAGCCACCCAACCACCCCAAAATTACTTTTATTAATGCGACTTAATACATAGTAAGAAATTATCTTAAGGAATCTGTATTATATTGCACACAATTATGCAAATGTATGATTATGCTTCGAAGGTTAATGCAATGAAGATAGACATGTTGCATTGAAAGTTAATGCAATGATATCTTAACATATACCTGTTTATACTATAGAATAAAATTCTGAAATTCAGTTTTTTAAATCATTGTACATGAGTAGTAAGAGCAAGAAATGTAGGGAGAGGGAGGGAAATAAAGAGAACATAAACATAAGAGTCACGTAGCTGCTTATATATTGGAGTCCCATATAATTTAAAATGCACTTAAATGAAGAATGGCCTTCCAGACATCCTATTTATTCAGAGTCGTGGGTCTTGAAACCTATCCTTTTGCAAGACTCAGAATGAGCTGCAAATGTAGCATCCCAGGAGAGGGATCCTTCTATTGCCTTAGGATTCCACTGAAGACTGACATCAAACATAATTGGGTTCTTTCATCTCTAACTTAAG
Organism: Prionailurus viverrinus; assembly: GCF_022837055.1. Lineage (NCBI taxonomy): Eukaryota > Metazoa > Chordata > Mammalia > Carnivora > Felidae > Prionailurus > Prionailurus viverrinus. Next base: position 223,927,743 of record NC_062561.1, on the reverse strand, counting down.
AAAGTGGTCAAATTTTCCTCATATGCGCCTTGAGAGAGGTTGACCTGTCTTTATGTATCTTTAATAGGAGAGTTACTTTGTGCAAAATACTACCCGTCAACTTTATAACTAAGCACCTAGAGAAGAATATGAAAGTTGTAATTAAATGAACACGACATATGATGATGGATGTTTGCTATGTTAGAAATTGCTTTTCAAATAAACCTTTACAATAATTTTATTTTTCTATTGATGTTAATACCTAAAACAATATATACAGCTTAATTTTGAGAATAAAAATTCTATCTTTAATCCTACTCGGGATGGATAAGTTTCAAGACCCATGGTTCTGAGACTTGTCCATTAAGGTAAATTTAGAATTTAAAAGTGAAGACGTCAAGAATTTTCAACTAGTGTTAACTCTTCTTTGATTTGATTTTCCTACCCAGAGCAAGAACTGTACATATTCAATAATGTTTGGGTGCAAAATGGTGTATTTTCCAGGATTATTATGATAAATTTATGTAAATGATGCCTAAATTAATGATTTAAACCACAGGAAATGTATAAAACAAAGTGATATTTTACAAATAGCAATTCATAATGTATAAATATGTATGACTTTCAAACCTCAGTTAATAAAATAGGTCTATGAGGTTTCGAGTTTCTGTTAAAATAAAAAGCAAATGGAGTCAATCCTTGAAAATTCCCTGAGCAGACAAAACCAATTTAGGCACAAAAACAAAGCTTAATTTAGCTTCTTTTGCAAATACTAACTCGACCTGGGTCATTTCTTGCTTATGCCTCAAGAAACTATAAGCAAAACTTAAACAGTTTTCCAAAATTGATATGAGGTAACCACTAACCAATTCCCTATCACTTAATAAAATTCTAATATTGTAACCAATCACTGTGAAAAATAAGCAGTCACTGTCTCCCCTCTATATAAGCCTCTTTATAAAAAATAGGCCTCTTGGGCCTCATTGTATGTTTTGTTTGTTTGAACGCTCCCAGTTCATGAGCCGCCTTTTTGGTGTGTGCACCACAAACCTCTACTAATTTGCTATTAAACTTCAGTACTTCTTTAGTTTCAAATCTGCTATTTCTGAAATTTCAACATGTTTCCATACCACATAGAAGGACCTTGGAAATCTCTAGTTCATCATAACAACAACAACAAAAAGCTGAACAGGCAGAAAAATTTTTGATCCATCACAGAGTGGAAGACACAGGGTAAACTTCTGCCCGCAAGATTAGAGAGAAAGACTGGCAAATACAAGGAGTCTCAACTTACCGGAGCAGAAACTCACGACCAGACACCGCATCAGGAACCCATGCCGGAGATGAACTGTAATTCACAAATTGTAGAACATTCAGTGTGGACAAGTCTAAGAGTTAAAATCTCTGGGGGAATCACTCATAGCGTTCCCACAATATTGTGAGATTTACCTCCATGAGCATAACCAAGTTTTCACAGTAAATATTGGAGGAAAACTCCCAAAGGCTTTGGCAGAGGAAGGGGAAAATTAACCATTTCGAAATATAGCCCCTTCTTCTGAGTAAGTCCTGCACTCAGGTGAATTAGTTAACCAGGGCCTCACCTGCTGAGTTATTATCAGAGCCTAACTCACCTGGGGAAGGGAAAGACGAAATTTCAGCTCCCTCTAGCCCATTTATAGGGAGAAAATAAATAAAAAACACTTGTTAAGTTCCCAGCCCAGAGGCATAGGCTCCCTAAAAGAATGAGACTTAATTATAGCTCATAGAATGCTTTCTTTCTCCCCACACCTCATATCACATTACTAAAGATCAATTTTGGACAATTTCCATACCCCATGCCAAGAAAAAATTACAAGGCATACCAAAAGGCAAAAAAAAAAAAAAAAATGGAACTTGATGAGATACAGCAAGCATCAAAACCAGACATGGCAAGGGTAATTATAATTACCACTCCAGGAATTTAAAACAGCAGAAGGTTCTAACGCCACAAGTAGACTGCATGCAAGACAGATGGGCAATGTAAGTAGAGAGATGGTGATTTAAATAAAGAACAAAAATTAAAAAAAATGCTAGAAATCAAAACCACTGTAACACACATACAGACTGTCTTTTATGATTATTAGTAATCTGGACACGGCTGAAGAAAAATACTCTGCACCTAGAGAATGTATCAATAGAGTCCTCAAAACCTGAAAAACAAAGAGAACAAACAGTGAAAAAAAAAAGAAAAGAAAAAAGAAAACAGACTATCCGGGAGCTGTGGGAAAACTACAAAAGGTGTACTATATATAATGGGAACACCCATAGGAGCAAAAAGGAAGAGGCCAAATAAATACACAAAATAAGAAAGACTGAAAAATACAAGGGTTCATATCTACCATATTCATTACCATTTTCCATTTGTTGTCTCTTGTACCTGTTTTTGTCTCCCACACTTTTTTCTATCTTTATGATTTTAACTATTTTTTAAGACTAACATCAGATATCAAACTAGACGTACAGTAATCTCAGGGAACACCAAACATAATCAATGCCACACACTCACACACAGACACAAAACCACACACTCATCACAGCATATTTTCAAAACAAAGAAAAAATGTTGAAAGAAGCCCGAGAGTCGGTGGGGGGTGGGGTGGGGGGAGTAGGGGAACACATTGCCTATAGAGGACCAAATATAACAATGATATCTGAATCTCCTCAGAAACCATCTAAGCCAAAATAGAGTGGAGTAAAATATGTACATTTTGAGAGAATTTGTTTTTTTTTTTATTTTTTTTAACGTTTTATTTATTTTTGACACAGAGAGACACACAGCATGAACGGGGGAGGGGCAGAGAGAGAGGGAGACACAGAATTGGAAGCAGGCTCCAGGCTCTGAGCCATCAGCCCAGAGCCCGACGCGGGGCTGGAACTCGTGGACCGCGAGATCGTGACCTGGCTGAAGTCGGACGCTTAACCGACTGAGCCACCCAGGCGCTCCGAGAATTTGTTTTTTAATATTTAAATGTTGAGCGAACAAAACCAACCAACCTAGAAATCTCTACCCAATAAAAACATCCACATGAGGGATAAATAAGGACACTTTCAGACACATGCAAATTGGGGGACTTGTTCTCAGTAGATCTGCCTTGCAAAAAAAATGTTAAAATAAGTTTTCTAGAGAGAAGGGAAATACTATGATCAAAAACTCAGATCTACATAGAGTGCCAAAGAAGGAAAAAATAAAAGTAAAATAAAAACTTACTTTTATCATAACTGATCTAATAGATAACAGTTTGTTCAAAATAATAATATCACCAGCACATCAATTATATATACTTATCTATATGTCATATACATACGATGCTTATTTATGCTTATATATAAGCAAAATAAATGGTAGCAATGATAGAAAGAATAGGGTGGGGATAATTAGGATAATTTTGTTAGTATAAGATACTCACACTATCTGTAAAGTGATAGAGTATTATTTGAAAGAGGACTTGCATTAATTGTGAATGTATATTGCAAACTCCAAGATAGCTACCACAAAAAGTAAACAAATAGGGGCGCCTGGGTGGCGCAGTCGGTTAAGCGTCCGACTTCAGCCAGGTCACGATCTCGCGGTCCGTGAGTTTGAGCCCCGCGTCAGGCTCTGGACTGATGGCTCAGAGCCTGGAGCCTGTTTCCGATTCTGTGTCTCCCTCTCTCTCTGCCCCTCACCCGTTCATGCTCTGTCTCTCTCTGTCCCAAAAATAAATAAACGTTGAAAAAAAAAAAAAAAACAATTGAGAAGGACTTTTGTTGCCATTGTTTTCATGAAAAAAGGCTGAAGGAGGTTGAAATTTCTATTTCCTATAATAAGAAATTGCATGGAAGTTGATGTTCTTGTGGGAAAAAAAAGTAAACAAATAAAAAAAAAGTATCCTATATGCTAAAAGAGGAGAAAAAAACATAATCTTAAAAAAAATACTTAAAACAACAAAGAAAAAAATGTGGAAGACAAAAACAGGAACAAAAGACAACAAATAGAAAACAGTAACAAATGTGGTAGATATGAATCCAACTATATCAACAATCATTGTGAATGTCAATTGTCTAAATGCGCCAACTATTTTTTGAATGCACCAATTAAAAGACAAATTATCAGAGTGGATCAAAAGAGAAACCTAAGTGTATGTTGTCTATAGGAAGCTCAGTTTAAAGATAAAGACACGCAGAGATTAAAAGTAAATGCAAGAAGAAAAATATTTTGTGCCAGCAGTAATCAAAAGAAAGCTGGAGTGGCTATATTGTTTTTAGACATGGCAATACAAGTTTTCAGTAATAAAGAAGGTACTACATAAAGGGGCCAGTTGTCTAAGAAGACATAACAATTCTGACTTTGTATGTGCCCTATCAGCAGAGAATCAAATTATGTGAGTCAAGGGGACCATGTCTTTATAATCCAACTTTGACCGACCATTGGGCATTAGGCTCCTATCCTGGAAGGTGCAGGTTTTTGGTCTATGTACCTCTCTCAAACTAAAGGCTATTATTCCCAGGAAAGGGCTCAGTTTTGAGTTGTCAGCCAGCAACATCAGCAGGTGGGTCACTGAAGGACCGAGTCCTGAAGGAGGAATCGTGCCTTCCTGCAGCCACCTCTATATGTATTCTTGATAAAGTAGTAGAACACATTCCTAAAGTAACTTCTCTATCAATATACAATGGTAATTTTCATGAGAAATTGGACTGTGGTCAAAGATAAAGAATTTGTTATTAAAATTAGATTTATTGATATGGCCGTTTTCTAGCTAGGTGTTCATTTGGACAGAAGGTAATAGCAGAAGGTCATCATTTCCTATTCTTCATTGAAATAAGATGCCACTTACGCAGGATGGCGAATGTGTATATAGGCGGGGCACCACCCTCAGCATGAGGCAGGTGAAGCACCTTGGGGTGTGTGCTCTGCTGAGATTATTGTGAGTGCTAATATTCTAGCACCACTGTAGAAGCCTGTTAAAATGTTGTATTTGTCTTCTTTTTGAAAGCCCCAGCAGCACAGAACCTGCCATGCACAGTAACTTGCCCCACCTTTAGTGCGACCATCAATAATTCTGTGTCTCAATAAATGTGGACAGCTTCATTATATCATGAAGTATGTTTTGCAGACATACTTGGGTTTTCAATTTTTTGAAAATTACTCAAACATGTGCTGTTATAATATGAAATCATTTTCATTTCTGAAGTGATTTTGTTGTTTACATAAAATCAAATCTCTTGCTTTCAGATCCAAAGTAAATTAGTAGTTGTTTTTTATTTCATGTATTTTTCAATGGAAATCAAATCTGTTGTCTTCATTTTTTAATTTGTTATATCCTATACTTCCTTGGATCAATGATCTAACCCAAAGAATCGGATAATCAAATAAGACTTACAAATCTATGTGTTAATTGAACATGAGATTATTGTCTTTACTTTATTAGTAAATAAAGCACTGAAGTATTTACTTCAGAAATGAAGAAAGTCAGACAAAGCAGAGAGCAGCCTGGGTCATCAAGAACTGTTAACCTGATCAGTTGTTACCACCTTGGAGCTGCATTTTCTAGTTAGAATAATAGATCTTGTTTCCAGGTGTTTCCTTGTGGCTGGTAACCTCACACAGCAGAAGGAGCAGTTAAGTAATGAAGCATTCCAATTCCTATCTGGAGGAATTCTTCATTTTACATGATGTTCTCTGGAGATCTGTGCCTCATAAATCCTTAGATCCTATTTTATCTGCTATAAGTAACTTAGCCAGGATTATCTAAGTATCTTCCATATTTAGCCATTTTTCCTCTTATCAAATACCTTCTTTTCTTTCCAACTGTACATTATCCTCCTAGTACTGGGAGTGAATGGATCACAAGCCAACTACTTTAAACACTTCTTTTTTGAAATTATTTTTTTAATGTTTATTTATTTTTGAGAGAGACACAGAAACAGGGACAGAAATGGAGTGTGAGCAGGGGTGGAACAGAGAGAGAGGGAGACAAAATCTGAAGCAGGATCCAGGCTCTGAGATGTCAGCACAGAGCCTGATGTGGGGCTTGAACCCACCAATTGTGAGATCATGACCTGAGCTGAAGTCGGACCCCCAACTGACTGAGCCACCCAAGAGCCCCACAAGCCAACTACTTGAAATCTTTGTCTAGATTCAGGGGATCCAGTGCCTAGCATGGGTATCAAGCCACTTCCATTATATTTTATTGGTCAAAATAATCACAGACTACTCAAAATTCAAGGAGAGGAAAAATTGACCTTGCAACTCAACAAGAAAAACGTCAATGAGTGACTTTAATTCACCATATTTATAATTAAAATGGGATGGAATTAACAATTTAAATGAATTCTGATGAATAATCTTTGCTATAATAAACCTTGCTGGGGTGTTTTAAGTACATGTTTTAGATTAATGTTAGATGTGATATCTTTTAGGGTGATAATCTTTACAAGTAGGCATTGTAAATATTATAATTTTTAGATTCACTCCCAGGAAAGGCAAAACGTATTGTTTTTTTTTTTCATTTATCTGTTCATTTATTAAAAGAGTATTTTATGAGCAGCTACTTTATAACCGGAATTATGCTGAGCAGTGAAATGCATTCTATAATGAACAGAACACTGTACTTGTTGTCTGATAGCCTATCATAGGGAAGCCATTGAGCCAATGACATTTGTTGTTCTATGTGATGTTTATCAGAACAGAGAAAAACACAAGATTTAAATAGGCAGGAGTAATATCTAACCTGACTTCTTTTTAAAAATTATTTTCAATGGGATTGGCTCAATTAACAGGTTTCCAATTTAAAGGGGCTGGAGCAACAAGAATATAGGATGAAACATTTATAACATACTTTATTCAGAACTGATTCAGAAGGATGAAAATACAGTGGCACACAGGTGAATGCAGACATCTATCTGAAACTGGAGAAATAAAAGATGGCAAGCCATGAAGACACAATTTGTAGTAATAGTAAAGAAGTTAGCGTTGGATCTCTAAGTCAACAAGGACTCCTAGAAGCACAGAAGCACAGGAATGACTCCATCAAAGCTATGTTGTGCAAAACTTCTCTGGAGCTTTAACCTGGAGAATGGATAGTTGAGAGAGATGAATTGAGGTAAAAACAAAATGGAGACATTCGGCAGGTATTTTCTTACAACTCTGGTGAAAAGCAATAAATATCTGAATGGAGATGATTCTTGGGAGATACACACTTGAACATATATGAAAGATATTAAGAAGATAGACTTGACAGCTTCTGAGCATTTCATTATTGATTAGGTGTAATGAGGAGGGAGAAGATGATTTTGAGATTTTGGGCTGGGACTCTAGGTTATTTTGTGATGGCTCATTCAGTTTAACATTTCTGGCAGTAAGTTTTATGATATTATATTTATTTTAGAGCTAATGGCACTGAAGTGCTGGTATAACGTCTTGAAGAGATTGTATAAATTATTTAGGCTATAGGGCAAACACTTGGTTGGAAGATACAGAAGAGCTATCAGCTATACAGAAGATGCAGACTGAATGGGCAGAAGTGGAAAAGAATGCATGGAAAATAAAGTCAGAGAAGGAAAGGAAGATCAGATGCCGAGTCCCTGAAGACACTGATATTGGGGGATATGCTATGCCCCCAAAGGGCAGTAAGAACAATGTCTACAATGGTAGGATGCAAAATGGAGATACGTAGCACCAAGGAAATAAAGGAAGAAAGCATTTCAAATGTATACATTTTCTTCTTTTTGAATTAAAATTACTTAAAAACACTTAAATACTCATTGAAAAACTGATAAGAGGAGCAAAAAGGTAATTACGTAAGTGGAGGAATTTGTATCATGGCTAAACCCTTGGACAGAAAAAACAGCATCCCATACTGGGTAAGACAAACAGGCTTAGGGGTGGAACAGCTATTCTCATGTTGATATCTATTTGTGGAAAATACCATATGGTGCTTTAAAATGTTTGTAAGAACCTTACCTGATAGGAATATTGCATAGGTAGCCAAAGAACATAATATAGAGCATAAAGATGGAGGAAGAGTTATTTCCCCAGTGATTTAAATAAGCAATGCCGGTGTCTATATAATTTGAGCAAAAGACACATTTCTACAGGCACACCCACAAACTCAGACTTTTCCTTTGTTTTTGCTGTTTACCTCATTGAAATCAGAATATAAGCATGTTTTAGAAAATTGCTTTTATTAGTAAGAAGAGATTATTGGTATATTCTACATTTTTATCTCCTTTTTTAAATTAGCTAAAATATGGATATAAAATCCTCTAAGTCAGCCATTTTCCTATTGCTCAGAATATTCAAATTATCACTTTTATAAATAAAATTGAACTGGTTAGAATCTTACATATACTTTGCACATATGTGTGGGGATTACTCTAGGGTAAATTCCTGAAAGCAATATTATGCAAGTACTAAGAAAGTTATATACCTATTTATACAACTATCAACACAGCAATAGTGTATCCAGGTATACATATACCCCTTCAAAAATAATGTATATATTTGGCGCTCCTGGGGCGCTCAGTAAGTTGAGCGTCCGACTTCAGGTCAGGTCATGATCTTGCGGTTCATGAGTTCAAGCCCCGCGTGGGGCTTTGTGCTGACAGCTCAGTCTGGAGCCTGCTTTGGATTGTGTGTGTGTGTCTCTCTCTTCCCCTCCCTTACTCACACTCTGTCTCTCTCTCAAAAAATAAACATTAAAAAATAATAACATATATTAAAAAACAATGTGTATATTAAAAATGGGGAACTCATTTATTACATATTTCTATTCTCACAAGAATGGAATGATAAGGAACAAAATAGCTATGCATGGTTTAGATTTAGAAGAGAAGCAGAAGGGTGGGAGGGATGCTCATTCTCAGGTCGATGTCTTGAACTTTACCTGATTTAAGTCAAGGTACAGGAACCTGTCCAATCTTTGCTGTGACAAAAAATCACAAAATTAATAAACAATGACACAAATACAAAGAAAAAAACCATGAGATTATTTGGATGTAATCACTCTTAAATTAAGCTTGAAATGAATCACAACTCAATTTAGACATGGAGTAGAGAGCTTCTCCTTAGGCTGCAGGTATACCTTGCAATTTTGAACAAAATTATTTTCTACTCACCTCGCATCTAACAGAGTTGAAAATTAAGTGAATTTCAAGTGAAGTCAGGTGAAGTCATTCCATATTCATGATTCAATGTCTACCAGACAGAAATAGGATTATTTAAATTAGGATTTTGAAGAGCGTAATGGGGAACTATATTAATGATTTGTGAAAAGTGGTCCAACAGTCTGAAAATGACACGAGTAAATAATGTCTAGTCAAAATTTGGTTCTTGTATGGATACTGCTATGGAAAATTATATTGACTTAAAATATAACCTGTGCTTAAAGAAAGGATTCGAGAAATGTAAGAGAAAGGTAATTTACCCATGCCAGCCAATTTATTTTAATTGCATTCATCTTTTCCAGTTTATAAATAAGTGCTTCTAAGATGCTTCTTTCATTTTAAATTAAAAGCATTGAGCATGCAGTATTATAAGGCATCCACTTTGCATTATTAACAGCTCAGTGACTTTATTTAATTTTTTTTCCTATTTTAAATGTATGGGAAGAAAGCATGAGACATTATACATGAAAAAAGTCATGGAAATACATTTATTGAGAGCTACCTCTCATATATACATGTATATCCCAAAGTAATTAAATTTACACTTATATAATAAATGAAAGGTCAATAACATTAGTTCCAATATTTCATCAATCATCACTTCTCTTTTAACAGAAAACTACAAGATTTAACTCCTTTATTTCTGTTATGTTAAAATGAATCTTCTGGATTGACCTCATTTTATGTATTATCTATTAAATTTCAGTGAAGTTTAAGAAAAATGGATCCAACACTTCATGTGAAATTTTATATATTTACATATTTTTACATCCAATGAGGTCTTTATAAAGCCATTATTGAGAATTTGGAAAATACAAGTACTAGTATTTCCATTATGCAGCATCATTATGAAAACATCAGTTTGATGTTTTCCTTTCCAGGCTATATTTCTGAGAGTGTATGTGTTTGTGTAGGCATATAACTAATTAAATGAAATTGCATTCATTTTGAACAAATAATTTATGTACAATGCTGTTACTTGGAATTATATTCATTATATTTTTGCATCCTGTCAAATGTTGACTTGAAAACATGCTTTTAATAATTACATAGTATTGAAACACACGTGCAGGTCATAGAATATAGCATAACTAGATTGTAAATATTGTAGTTGTTCAGAAAAACTAGTAACAGTCTAGATATTATGGAAACAAAATGGTATAGTTGTGAGGGCAGAGATAACTCTAGACTTGGAGAATTACACCTTTGCCAGTTAAAGTATTTACATTTTAAATTTAAATTTAGTGTTTAAATTTAAAGTATTCACTTTTGAATAGCATGTTTTATTTTTACTAGGAATTATATTATTCATTGGAAATTATCTGTATGCCTATCTTTCTTTTTTTTTTAACATTTACTTATTTTTGATATGGAGACATAGTGCAAGTGAGGAAAGGGCAGAGAGAGAGGGAGACCCAGAATCTGAAGCAGGCTCCAGGCTCTGAGCTGTCAGCAGAGAGCCCGATGCGGGGATTGAACTCACTAACTGTGAGATCATGACTTCAGCTGAAGTCCTACACTTAACCCACTGAGCCACCCAGGAACCCCTGTATGCCTATCTTTCTAGAAAAGCATGGGATCCCTTAATGTTGGAAATGATGTCTACATGGTTATTTCTCAACCCAAAGCAGAGAATTCAGCACATAAATATCATTTATTCATTGACTTTTTCCCCAGCTTTATTGAGATATACTTGATATATAACATTGTGTAGGGGTGTGTGTGTGTGTGTTTAAGTTTATTTACTAATTTTGAGAGAGAGGGAGGAAGAGAGTGATAGTGTGAGTGGGGGAGGTGCAGAGAATGATAAGGAGAGAGAAAATCCCAAGCAGTCTCCACTCTGGTAAGCTGGTAATGCAGAGACCTGAAGCAGGGCTTGAACTCACGAAACTGTGAGATCATGACCTGAGCTGAAACCAAGAGTTGGACTCTTAACCAACTGAGTCACCCAGCCACCTCAACACTGCATAGGTTTAAGGTGTACAACCTGTTGATTTAATACATTTATATATTGCAATATGATAATCACTGTAGAATTAGCTAACACCTCCATTCACCTCTTATAATTATCATTTCATTTGTGTGTGTGTGCTAAGAACATTTAAAATCTATTCTCCTAGCTACTTTCAAATATATAATGCAGCATTGTCAACCAAATCATCATGCTGTACATGAGATCCCCAACCTTGTTTATCTTATAACAGAAAGTCTTTCAAAATAATTCATTGAATCATTTATAAATCAATAAATGATTAAAGTAAGACTCTCATCCTGTGCACTCTTGATGCAACTTATGTGTTGTCTAATATTTATTTTGTGTTAGGATAAAAATATGAATGGATTTTATATGTATGTATTAAAGATCTTATACAACTTCATGGCTGGATGTGGGCAATTTCCAGGCAAGATCAGTACACATTTTTTTTTTCTGATGTGTAAGGTAGTACAACGAATTGTCTCATGGGTCTTCTATAATACTTTATTGGTCACATTCATTTATTTAGTTATAAATCAATTTTGGGGGTGCCTGAATGGATCAGTCGGTTACAATGTCTGACTCTTGATTTTGGCTCAGGTCATGATCTCATGTTTCATGAGATTGAGCCCCACATCAAGCTTGTGCTGAAAGTACAGAGCCTGCTTAGGATTCTCTCTCTCCCTCTCTCTCTCTGCCTCTTGCTGGCGTACGTGCTCATTCTTTCTCTCTGTCTCTCAAAATAAATTTTAAAAAATCCTTTAAAAATTAAATAAGTAAACAAAATCACTTTTACAAGGTAAATGCAGTAAATGCTACAGACAGGGTGATAGAATATCATGTTTTAAAAGGTAAAAATCAAATAACTACTTTTACTTCACACTTTGCCACATTATCTAATCCTTCAAACATTGTGTCTTCACCCATGAGAATATGATAAGTAATATGTATCTACTTTACTTCACAGTGATTTTTGTGGGGATCAGACAAGAGAATATCAATGACTATATCCATAAAATGTAATTTAGTATATAAATGAGTTATTGCATTTATTTATTAAATTCAGTGTTCAGTTTATGAAGAAGTAACACTTGAAACACCTTAAAGTAGATGAACTTTAAACTCTTTGTAATTCACCAAGGAATTAGCTTAATTTTTCAAGTGCAATGGGTAGGTTTTTATTTCTATCTAGTAAATACAATTAAATTGTTACTTCTGCATACTTTATGACCTTGGGTACGTTGTATGATTTATACTTACAGGCACAAATTTTTTATCCAAACTCATGACTTTGGAAAGGCTTTGGGAACAGAAAGCTGTGTTTTTGTTTTTGTTTTTGTTTTATTTCTTGATAGGTTTGATGCGCAAAATTACTTACAGTGGCACGAAGGAACTTTTAGATCTCAGCATTCCTTCCAAGAGCAAATGCCTGTGCTAATTACTGATAAGTAGTTTATTGTTGCTCTTACTTTGCTTAATTATTCTGTGAAAATCTAAAAATGCAATAATGTAGGAAAGGTATAAAAATACTTGCGTGGATAAAATCAAATGACAAGATGGTAGCTGTCAACATCAATATGTAAGAAATGGTTTAAAACATTGCGCTGTTGAGCATTTCTCTGGTGTCTCTTTGCATTATATGAGATACAGACATCATGAGGTACAGCTTGAAGAATCAGAGCAAAGTTACTGAAGTTTATCGTGAGAGCAATGACCAAGAACCAAGGAAAAACAGAGAAACATTCAGTGAGGTGGCAATGAAGGTCTTGACATTGTGTTACCTGAGAGACCACTCAGTGAGGAAGTGAACATGTCACTTAGCAGACAGGTTGTCATGAAATTATATAGATTATACCATGGTGTCTCAAACTTTGAAAGTGAGTGTGGGTATTCAGGAGTCTGAATATGGAAAGTTGAAAATAATCATAGGGTATAAAACCAAAATTTATTGTGAAAAACTTCTGATCATGAAACGGCTGAAAGTTAACATTGAAAAACTTATCATTGAATATGTTAAAAATCTTCATTAAATATATTACAGAATCCTTAGTCCTGGAAAAAAAAATGCAGATTTATAACACTAGTCAAACAACTCTGGCCTAAGATTGTATCCTCAAAAACATGTAATTATTTCTGAGTAAGTATTATAAAATATTGAAGGATACTAAACACACTATAATTGTTGTTGGTATGCAAATACTGATGACGCATAAATTAAAAAGTCATAGTTCATGTAGCAAATGCCAACACCTGAAATAGTTAAAAGTATATGCAATTTAGATAAGCATATTTATTTTAAAAAACAGAATCACAGGTAACAAGTAAAATATTTTCTGACCCCTTTAATAATTACATTGCATCAGTAGCACAAACTGATTATAGGCAAGATGGGTGGGAATAAAAGTGTAAAGTTTTATTTTCCTGGCAAAACGTCTCCACACATTACTTTCCAGGTGTGAAAAATGTAGTATTTTCAGCACCGATGTAAATCTGAACACAACTTTGGGAGCAAGGATACTTATCTTCCGTGAATAACACATATAATCGTTCTGATTGATTGATTGATTGATTGATTGCTTTATTGTGTGCTTGCTACAATCAACAGATTTCTCAGACTCGAAAGTTCATGAAAGTGGTTAAGAATGCTGTTTGCCCAGTTGCTAATAACAGTTTGGTAAGCCACCATTAGCAAATGCCTGGTGCAGACCTTGGCATGCAATGATGTCTGAAAATGAACTTTAAAAGGAAGACTTTAAAACAATTTGGGTTGCTAATGAGAAAAACCACCTCACACTCTGCTATATGTATGTCAACATTTATCAGCTGAAAGTATAAAATAAGTTAGAGAGAGCTGACATCCTAGACATGATACACATTGACTGGGAGGCACTGCTCATGCATTTCTTGAGAGAGTGAAATTGCTGAAATAGGGTTGAACAGAAAGACCCGAGACTAGTAGTGATGGTGTGCATGACATTGTGAACTATTTGAAAAGAATTATCTTTTGGCATGACAAAAATATGTGCTCATGCAATGTTTGGTCTTAGGCTGCTGAGACAGAAAGTTCTGTGAATGAGATTAATGAGTCAGACCCCATTGGAAGAGGTCTTTATAAAGACTAGATACCCTGGCCAGCTTCGGTAATTGAGCACCTGGTATCCTTCTCATCATCAAACGTTCAACTCTAACATGATGGTGATGACAACAGTGATTTACCTTTCTTTCAAAGATCCTCAAACGCCCAGAGTAATGAACATTTATTGCACGTGTCAAGTATTTATCTTGGTCTACGACTTATTACATACTGCTCTTAGAAATAATATATGCTATTCTAATTATATAACCAGGCCCTGACAGGTTGCCAAATTTGTAACCAAGTGCAAGCTTGTTCTTCCCGCTGCACAACATGCTATTAAGAGGCAAGATGTCGGGGCAAGGAAAGTGCCTTTATTTGGAGAGCCAGCTAACTGAAGAGATGGAAACCTACTGTACCAAACAACTGTCTCCCCTTGACATTAAATACAAACTTTTTGTTGTTGTTGTTGTTATCAAAAGGGAAAGTGAGAAACGGGTGGAGTCAAAGTTGACTGAAGTCTGTAGACATCCCAGGAAGGTCCTGTAACTTATCTGTCCTTGGTCAGTTGATTTTTGCCTGTACGAATCTGGTCGTGTAATTCCTGTGAATCTTAATCATAGCATAGTCATTTCTGCACATACTTCCTTATCTCCTGGGTGTAGTAGATTTCAGGTTAAAAGTAGTTTTTGCAAATCTTAGCTGTAATGTGCCTGTAGTCTGGGATAAGAGGAAGTTGTAAGCTATAGGTCACAGCAATAGAAGCAATATGGGGTCAGACAGCTAAGTTTCTCCCCATTATAATTATGGTCTAAAATTATCCTACAATTAAAACAGAACTGCTACTCAACAAATAAAGGTTAAGTGAACTTTAATAGTATTAATAGTCTTTTGGAAATCACATTAACTGTAAATATTAATTTGTATGATGCTGAAAAATGCTCCAAACCCCACTTGAGTTGTCAGTAATGCATGAAATATGCACTGTATAAAGTTATTTAATTAAAAAATCTGAATTCTGAAAAACATCTGGTCTCAAATATATTGGGTAAAGTTTCAAGGGCCAGTTTTAAATAATTAATTAACTTATGCAAAGTAAATATTTGCTCAATAGTTATTTCTCTCAAACACTTGACATAACTATATATATTTCACATGGAAAACATAAAAAAAATAAAAGAATGATGCCCTAATATTGTTAACTGGTAATCTAAAATAAAATACTTCCAAAATATTTATGTTATCATTCAATTTACTACTTATTATTTATTCACTCATAAATGGGTATCTTCTTTCTTACATTGTTCCTAAAACTAAAATCTTTTATTTATTTACTTTTTTAATGTTTATTGGTTTTTGAGAGAGACAGAGCTTGAGTAGGGGAGGGGCAGAGAGAGGGAGACACAGATTTCGAAGCAGGCTCCAGGCTCTGAGCTGTCAGCACAGAGCCAGACGCGGGGCTCGAACTCACGGACCACGAGATCATGACCTGGGCCGAAGTTGGATGCCCAACCGACTGAGCCAGCCAGGCACCCCAAAACTAAAATCTTTTCAAACAAATAGATTATGAATGTTAAATTCTTATGATAGGTTCAACAGCAGTGGTTCAGTAGAAATAACAGTAGACTAAGAGTATTGAATTATTTTTTTCTTCATACCTTAAGTATATCATTCATTCTCTGATCCATACTTGAGTATTAAGGTCATGAAGGAGTATAAGGCTATACATAGAATTTAGTCATATTCTAGAACCTATGAGTCCAAACGCTGTAATATCATATAAGAATATATGAATCATATAAGAATATATGAATCATATAAGAATATATAAGAATAATGCATAATATATAAGAATATGTAACATACCATGAGAATATTATAAGAACATATTACTGTTTCGTCTTCCTCTTTTAACATTACTGCTTTAAGGGCACCTGAGTGACTCAGTCAGTTGATCATCTGACTCTTGATTTCTGCTCTGGTCATGATCCCAGGATTGTGGGAATCGAGCCCTGCTTCAGACTCCTGCATAGAGCCCGTTTAGGATTCTCTTTCTCTCCCTCTGCCCCTCCCTTCCACTCTGGCTCTCTCTCTAAAACAAAACAAAGCAAAACAAAAAACAAAAAATGAATCAATCAATCAATACTGCTTTAATAATCTGTACCATGTCTCACTTTATATGTTTTTCAAAATCTCTCAAATTGTAGCATTATCAGAGACATATTTAACTTTTGTTGTGAGGCTTTTGTTTAATAATTCTTAAATGACTGCAATAAGTAAGTAGAATTGTTAATTTTTTTAAATATTTTTATCTATCTTATTTCTTGAATTTCGGGAGATTTAATGAACAATTTTATATTAGAAGAAACTCTTTGGACCTGGCTTAAGACTTCTGGTGATTCCTAGAAAGTGGTCTCTCCTCCACCACCTGAATTGAAAACATTATCTACACAGAAAATAATTTTTTTTAACGTTTATTTATTTTTGAGACAGAGAGAGACAGAGCGTGAACAGGGGAGGAGCAGAGAGAGAGGGAGACCCAGAATCTGAAGCAGGCTCCAGGCTCCGAGCTGTCAGCACAGAGCCCCACGCGGGGCTCGAACTCACGGACTGTGAGATCATGATCCGAGCGGAAGTCTGACGCTTAACCGACCAAGCCACCCAGGCGCCCCAGAAAATAATTTTTAAAATGCATCTTTATAAGATACTATGCCATTCCTATTATGTGTATAGCCTGTGATGCAAAGAGAGACAATAATTACACTAGAATTCCTGGCCTCAGGATCTTATCAACCTTAGAAAAATACCTAGATTTGACTGTAATATAATAAACATTTGCTGTCACAAAAATATCAGAAAATATGTGGGGAAAATAATGACGCGAGAGTTGCATGTAAGATAATGAAGGAAGCAATTAAAACTACCTCTTTTAGTCCATACATCATCTAGAGCTTCTTGTTTATACAAAAAAGAGCCTAACATTTTGCGCCTCATAATTCCAAAAATTCCTTTGCAACCTTCAGGAGACAGAGAAGCCACTATGAACTCAAGTAAACGCATTTCAAGCAGGTATTTGGAAAAGAAAAGAGAAATGCCATTTGAAAAACAGATTCAAATATATTGTCGTAAAAGAGTGAAGTCACACTATTCGATTAGAAGAATAAAAGTGTGATGATAAAAAGTTGTAAATAGATCAAAAGAGTAAACATTAAATTCTCTTTCTGTGTCTGTGTGTCTTTTTCTGTCTCTTCCTCTGTCTCTCCTGCGTCACGATCTCTTCATTGATATAATATGGTAATTCCTAGCGACCATTCCCCAAAGTTTATTTAACTGTGAAACCACATTAATGGATTATGTTTTTAATTTACTTTTTTAAAAAATTATTTAAATCCAATTTAGCCAATATATAGTGTGATAGTGGTTTTAGGAGTAGGATTTAGTGATTCGTCACTTACAGATAACACCCAGTGCTCATCCCAACTAGTGCCCTCCTTGATGTCATCACCCATTTAGCCCAAACCCCACCCAACACTCCCTCCAGCAACCCTCAGTTTGTTCTCTGTATTTAAGAGTCTCTTGTGGTTTGCCTGCCTCTTTGTTTTTATCTTATTTTTCTTTCCCTTCCCCTATGTCCATCTGTTTTGTTTCTTAAAATTCCACATATGAGTGAAGTCATAGGATAATTATCTTTCTCTGACTGACTTATTTGCTTTGCATAGTACATTCTAGTTCCATCCACATTGTTGCAAATGGAAGATTTAATTTTATTTTATCACCAAGCAATATATACATTATATATATATATATACACACATATATACACACATATATATGTGTGTGTGTACATATACATATATATGTATATATACACACACATACATATATAGTCATATATATGTGTGTGGGTATATATGCATATATATGTATATATATATATATATATATATATATATACATATATATGCATATATACCCACACACACATACACACACACACACACACAGAAACACATACATATACCATATCTTCTTTATCCATTCATCAGTCAACGGACATTGGGCTCTTTCAGTAATTTGGCTATTCTTGATGGTGCTGCTATAAACATTGGGGTTCTTGTGCCCCTTCGAAAGAGTATTTTTGTATCCTTTGGATAAATACCTAATAGTGCAATTGCTGGGTTCTAGGGTAGCTCTGTTTTGAATTTTTTGGTATTAATTTACTTTTAAGTTTTGATCCTTGATAATATTGATAGATATACATAAACAAGTATAGAAAGAACAAATCATGGGTCATTTTCCCAAATTCAGAAATGTATTAATATTATAAAATCAATCATGTACATTATATATTCAATACAATTATTGAATATATAATTGAATATATATTGAATTGAATGAATAATTATATATTCAATATAATATATTATGTATAAATTATTAATTATCCAAAAATTATATATATATATATATGAATATGATTTCATTTAGTTTCTTATATTTCATTTTATGTTGCCCTAAAAAAATAAGACAATAATCCACTGGTACACAGAAGTATACCTATCCAGAGTTTTAACAGCTGGCATGATTGTGTCCATATCTGTTTTGAAGTATGCCTCTGTACTAATTGACTGGTAAATGTTGTATATGTACCTGAAATCTTACAGCAAATAAATTGTCTAAAGTTGTCTACTTCAGATTTTATCAAAAATTGCCTCATTCATTGCATCCATGATAACCACTTTTTTTTTTTGTAATCACACATACACATACACACAGTATTCTTATTTGCTTCCTCCAAATTCTTTTTCCCCAAAAAGTCCCAAAGTGTTTCAAACTCAAGTGGTTATCTATCTTATATTCAAAATAATGCTATGGTAAACATAGCCACTTATATTATTTAGAATTAGCGAAGTCTCAAAATAGAAATCTCCTATTAATATCTTTTGGTCTTCACATCTTCATATATATATATATATATATATATATATATATGTGTGTGTGTGTGTGTGTGTGTGTGTGTGCGTGTGTGTGTGTTTGCATTGTGTATACAAATACTAAAGCAAAGTACTAAATAAAATATTTCAAGAATTATTCCTACCTTTAGCAACTTATTTTCATTTGCTGCTTGAATACAATGTGTGTTATAAATAATGTATTTTAAAGAGTTCAAGGAAGTTTTCATCATCTAATTTGAGTTCCTGATGACATATCTTTTTATAATCTAAATTATCATCCAAATAAGGACAACGTGATAGAAAATGCAAAAAAAAAAGTACACGTGTAATCATTTCTGCAAATCTTTATAGAATGTGGTGTTTTATTACTCTTGAAGAGAAATAAAAATTTTACATGAAATTCTATTCAAAATAGCACTATTTAATTTAAGACTTTAATCATTTACCCCTGGAGGTCAAAAAATGGTAGTTAGCCAATTGTTTCTGTCACCAGCAATTTTAGTCCTATGATTATGAGTACTTGTGACACATTCATCCAGTATTGATTAGACTATGAAATGTCATTATGAAGTGGAGTTAATAATCTATAGAGGTTTTTTTTTTAAATCAAAGTGGAAAATTCAGAGGTGTTAAAGAAATAGAAGCACAGGATGTGAAATCAGTGTTTCGTAGTCAATGGGCATAATTTGGGTCGTTTTTATCTATATTTTTATATGTGAAGTGTCAAATGTCTGTTCAATTAAAAATAAAAGAAATATATTTATATTAAAAGATGTTTTATATCTAATCAATACAAATATGTTTTACTTGAACATTAAGCATTTTAATTTTACTGGATCTTCTGTGGGTGTGTGTGTTTCAATGTCTTCAGTTGAATAAAGTAGTCTACTTGCATAATAGTATCATATGTATCATATGCAGCAAGACCTCACATGATTCTAACAGTATTTTTAGAGTATGGAAAAGTATATTGATATCTACATGGAAAATATGTACATTGATTATGACAGTAGGTAGGATTCTCAATTTTCATTAACAAAAAATTATTGTTAAAATACTTACTATGAAAGTATTCATGTTGTCACAAAGGCTAGGCAAATAAAATGAAGAAAAAAACAACTAGGGTGTATACTTTTAAAATAACTTAGTAACAATACCTTATCCCTGAGATAAAATGTATCATGCATTTCTGTGTACGATTTCCAGGTGAGTAGAGGTAAAGTGTTCAACTCCAAAAAGTTGCAAGGGATTTCTCTTTCTGACAGCCACAGTTTGGCTAGATAGTTTGAAAAGACTTTAGAAAGCAAAAAAAACAAAAAACAAAAAAACAAAAACCAAAACCAAAACATGTTATATACATTATCATTACCTTTATTTTTAAATGCTATTTAAGCTCACAGGAAATGAGGAATTTCCCAAAGGCAAGATAACAACAACAAACATAACTAAGAGACAAAAACAAATGGGAGAGCAAAATGTAGAACTAGGCTTCCTCACTGGGACCAAATGTCCATCCTAGGCAGATGATCACTGTTAAGATGTATGCCGAAGGATGAGAAGTTTGCCTTTGAGTCACTATCAGATGGGTAGGCAATTAAAATTGAGGCATAAAGGTTATTTGTTATAAATAAAAAAGAGATCTGAAAAAAAAATTTAAAAAAAAAACAACCTTTCAGAGAAAGACTCCAAGAATAAAATGTGCTTTTCTTTATTTTTTAATGTGTCATAGAAAGGCAATAATTACGTTTCCTGATAAAACCTAAGGTGAAAATTTAAAAGAATGCTCTCCAAATGTACCGGTAAATTATGGCGTATTCATAGGATGGAATATTATACAGGCATGATCAAAAACAAATTGTCGATCTACACAACACCATGATTGAATGGTATAAATCTTAAAAGAACAGGAGGTTATGATTTGTATCATACAGTTTTAGGGAATTTGAGCAATGTCAGGCCATATTAGTGTTATTAATAGTCAGAAGAAGGGTTATCCTGGAAGTAGATAATGATTGGAAAGTTTCTGTTATGGGGCTCCTGGGTGGTTCAGTTAGTTAAGCGTCCGATTTTCTCTCAGGTCATTATCTCACAGTTTGTGATTTTGAGTCCCATGTTGGGCTCTGTGCGGAGAGCTCAGAGCCTGGAGCCCTGCCAGGATTCTGTGTTTCCCTCTTTCTCTCCCCCTCCCCTACACACGCTCTCTCTGTCTCTCTGTCTCGCTCTCAAAACAATAAATAAACATTAAAAAAAGCTTCTGCTATGCTAAAAATATTACATTTCGTTATTTGGATGCTGGCTGCCCAGGAAAGTTTAATTTAGGAAAATCCATCCACATATACATTCATGATCTGCACACATTTCAGTATATATATAACTATTCTCTAAAGCTTTTGATTAAATAAAAAGGGAAGACTTCAATATGAATTATGGTGTATGTATTTGGTATGATACTACTGGATTCATTGATCATGGCTATATTTCCATTTATGGACTTCTACCATCCACTCTGCTCAATGGGCTACAGAGATTTGATTTCAGATTCACAATCAAATGTCTAACACAAAGTAGGCATTCCCCTGCTGTAAGTTGACTTAGTATTTCCTAAGAATTTATTATAGGAAACAATGCAGCATTCAAAGTAACAGTATAACATAATTTTGAGACCCCCAGGTGCAAATTTCAACTAACTTAACAGTTTGACATGTGGTTATGATAAATGAAGTAGAGTATTTGTCCACACTTATCAGTGATGGCTTGCCAGTTTTAAGCTGGTCAGAGTGTACCCATTCATATAGCTTGAGCCAGGAGCTCACTTGATCACTCTTAACTTGATGAAACTGTCTTCCTGTCAAGGTTCACTGCTTGAGCATGGCCAGTTTCCTTGAAAATAGCTCCCTCTTGTGTCCTTATCTAAGTTAACAGGTTCTTATCATACCCAAGGTGACCCTCTAGAAAATTCCTTTCCATGTCCAGTCGATACCATTCCAGTTTCCAAAACTCTGAGAGTATCCTACTACTTTGGGGTCAGTGATAGCTGGCTGAGTCATCAAAAGTGCCGAGTACATTTGGTGATGGTGAAATTCAAGTAAATTTTATGCATCAAGTGATGTGTCACATGGGCAATTGTCAACTGACCATATTTAGAGATATATTTCAAGGTGCACTTGAGTCGACATGCAAAAAATTAAAATTAAAGTTAAAATAAAAAATTAAAAAAACACACTTCCCATAATTGTCTTTTCTGAAATTCCAGAAAAAAAATCATCACTCATCTGTAGCCATTATATTACATCAATACTTACCCTCCTGGACATTATTCTTGTTTCTTCAACAGCCACTTGTATAATGATCTATCTATACTTGTGGTCTAAAAACAATGCAGAAACTGATGGAAGAGAGGCAGAAACAATGGTTTTGCCTTTTTACCCATGCAGTTTTCCAAAAAGAATGTCATCTTGGTTCATAGCCATATCATGTAACAGATGCTCACTAACAGCATAAACCATACAGTCTAATTCTAAGATAGTATTTCTGTTAAGCCAAAAAATGGTACAGAAATGATAAATTCACCTGCTGTTAATGAGTAGTATCTCAAGAAACTCTGGTTGATATATTTTCTCCAAATGATATCTTTTTCTCCCCAAAGTGGTTTGGGGATAAATATTATAATTGAGCTTCAGGTAGATTCTCCTTACCTTTCTATTTAATGTTTATTTGTTTTTGAGAGAGAGAGAGAGAGAGAGAGAGAGCAGAGTAGGGAAGAGAAACAGGGAGACAGGAAATCCCAAGTGGGATTATTTATTTATTTATTTATTTATTTGCTGTCAGCATGGAGCCCTACACAGGGCTTGGACCAACAAAACCATGAGATCATGACCTGAGCTGAAATTAAGAGTCGGATGCTTTATCAACTGAGCCATCCAGGTGCCCCTAGACTCTCCTTTTTTTATGAAAAAGAAATCTTGGACTTCTCCCAACTTCGAACATAACTCAGCACCACATCCAAAAGAAATGGAAAAAAAAAATCATTATTTTGCTTTGTGAAATGAAGTCAGGTAAGAAGTGATGTTTTCCTTTTCTGGGTTCCTTAACCATCTGTGTGCATATTTTCAGTTGGCTACAATTTCTTTCTACCTCCACCCCTGTGTACTATACATTAACTCAGATTTTGTATCCCGGGTTGTGATACTGAAAACTCATGGGGATAACCTTAGCATAGCTGCCATTGTGCGTATTTTCAGTAAGAAGGAATCAGTTTTATAATGTAATGGATTTCTGAATAACAAACTGAATAAAATTATCAACATTTCTTATTTTAAAGATGTGTAGTATTGGACATGTATTCTTTTTAGATTTACAAAAAAATAAGAAGATGAAGGAGGAGGAGGAGGAGGGGAAGAAGAAGAAGAAGAAGAAGAAGAAGAAGAAGAAGAAAGGGAAAGGAAAGGAAAGGAAAGGAAAGGAAAGGAAAGGAAAGGAAATAGGAAGATAGTACAAAGAGTTCCCATACCCCATACCCAAAGTCTCCTATTATCTTACATTGGAAGAGGGCATTTGTCACCATTAATTACCCAATATCGATGCATTATTATTAACGAAAATTCATTCTTTGTTCAAAAACTATTTACTTAGCTTTTACTCACTTACTTTTTTCAATTCTAAGGTACCATCCATAATACTATATTGAATTTACTAGTTATGTCTCCTTAAGATCCTTTCAGCCATAATGGTGACAAAGACTTTTCTTGTTTTCATTGACCTTGATGTTTTCAAGAAAACTGGTAAGCTATTTGGTAGAATAGGCCTCCATAGGAATTTTTCTGATATTTTTCTCATGAGTAGACTGGAGTTTTGGATTTGGGGGAGGAAAACTATAGAAGTAAAATGCCATTGTCATTACAACAAGGTACATATTAGAAACATGACTTTGAAAACACAAGAGGAGCGCTAGGGTGGCTCAGTCGGTTAAGCATCCAACTCTAGATTTCGGTTCAGGTCATGATCTCAAGGTCATGAGATTGAGCCCCAGGTTGGGATCTGTGCTGGGCTTCCAGCCTACTTGAGATTCTCACTCTCCTTCCCTCACTGTCCCCCCACTTTGCACGTGTGTATGCACTCTCTCTCTGTCTCTCAAAAAACCAAACCAAAACAACAACAGCAACATAAAAGAAAAAGAAAAAAAAAACAGAAAGAAACATGGTTCAACATTGCTAATATTAACCCTGATAACCTAGTATTTTTGTCATGTTTCTCCACTGTTATACTGATCTTTTTTTTCCCCCACCCCTTTTCCATTCTATACACTTTGGAATACAGTCCTTATGGACAGCTCACACCTAAGGCATGATTCACCTCCTTAGGGGTGAAGAATCTACAGGAATTAGTTATAAATTTTCAATATAAAAAATTGTCTATTTTATACCACTTATTTGTTGAATCATGTAATCATAACACTATGGACCTCTGGATGTATATTTTATAAGGATTATAATCCAATTGTATTTTTATTTTGTTGCTTAGATTTTCTAGTTTTAACTAGTGGGAACTCTTTTGTTGGTTTTGTGTCTCTTTGACATACTGCCATCATTGTTTCTTTTACCTCAATAGGCTCTTCCTCACTTTGGCAATGCAAAGTGCTCCAAGGTCATTTTATTTGTCTCCTGCCCATGTCCTAGAATCAACATTTCACCAAGGACACTGTCTGATTTCTTTTATTGGAGGATCATACTAGAAACCAATATCTGTTGCTAAGTGTGTCCATTAAACCTGGGGTATCATTACTTCTAGATTTTCTCAGCCAACAGGGCAAGGGAATGTTTGCATATGTACCACTCCATGTATATACACTTTATATCTATCTATGCATTTATCTATGTGTGTGTATATATACACACACATATGTATACATACATATATATTAGACACTCAGATACATAATAGAAATACAGATGTAGACATCTCAACATATATAGAGAAATACAGACAAATATAATTAATATAAACTTAAATCCATATGATGTTTCAAAATTTTTCACTACATAGATCATTGTAGTCTTCTATTCTTTTTTCATTTTAAGTATTTATTTTAATTTCTGGAGCCTTCTTGCCTTGCTCCAGAGAAGCCTTGATTCTCTGAGAATTCTTACATCAACAGTAAGAAATATGGCTCCAACTATCTGCCATCCATTTACTTAATTGTTCAATTTCTGTACACATGTACAGTGATATCAGAATTATTAGACCATATCTCCATGGAGAACTTTATTAACTACAGAAAAATTCTTACATGTAGTTGCTTTAGGCTTTAGCATGACAGACTTCACTGTTTTTCAAAGCTACTTACTTCAATATTTTTCTCTCTCCACACTTTTCATAAAGTTGCTTCATGGATTTGTAATTTAATTAAATTCTCTTATCACATTTTGATTCCATTGTGGGACCACCTGACCTCCTGAATGATTTTTGCTATTTTGTATATATTAAAGTTTATTCTTTATGCTATAAAGTTTGATGAGTATTGATAAATACGCCATGTTTCCACTATTGCAACATTATACAGAGTAATTTCACTGTCCTAAATAGTCCTCTGCGCATTATCTATTCCCATACACCCCCTCTTCAAATCCTGCCAAGTATGATTTATTTCTTACCTTTATCGTTTTTCCTTTTTCTTTAATCTCATATAAACAGCGTCCCACAGTATGTTGACTTTCAGACTGGTTTTTTCACTTAACAATACACATTTAAGCTTCATCCATGTCTTTTTATAGCTTGATAGCTCATTTATTTTTATTGCTGAATAATATTCCATTTTATGGTTCTACCACAGTTAGTTAATTCATTCATCTATTGAAGGACATCTTTGTTGCTTCCAGTTTTTGACAGTTATGAATAGAGTTGCTATAATCATTTGCATACAAGTTTATGTTGACATAAGTTTTCAAATTAGTACAGATCTAGGTGCAGAATTGCTGGGTAATCTGGTAAGACTATATTCTGCTTTGTCAAAATGTGCAATCCCATTTTGCATTTCCACCAGTAATTGAAGAGTATGCCTCTTGTTCTGCATTCTCATCATAAATGTTTATTGTCACTTTTGGGGTTTGATACATCCTAGTAGGGTATAGTATTATCTCATTGTGGTTTTAATTTGCATTTCATAACAAGTAATGAGCATAGTTTCATATGCTTATGTGCCATCTGTATGTTTTCTTTGATGAGGTGTATGTTTAGAATTTGTCCCACCATTTAACTGGAATGTTTGCTTCCTTAATGTAGTTGTTTTTTTTTTTTTTTTAGTTTATTTATTTATTTTGAGAGAGGAGGAGGGGCAGAGAGAGAGGGAGAGAGAGAATTCCAATCAGGCTGGACATTCATCATGGAATCCAATACAGAGCTCCATGCCACAAACCATGAAATAATGACCTGAATCAAGATCAAGAGTCAGATACTTAACCAACTGAGTCACCTAGGTTGGCTATTCAACCTACTGTTGAATTTTAAGAGTTCTTTGTATATTTGTACACAAGAGTTCTTTGTATATATTTGGAGTTCTTTGTGAAATATGTGTTTTAAAAATATTTTCTCGTAGTGTATGGCTTGTTTATTCACTCTTTAATAGAGTCTGTTGTGAAGCAGAAGGTTTTAATTTTAGTACATTCCAACTAAACAATTTTTTTCATATACCTGCTTTTAATATTGTACCTAAAACCTCATCAGAAAGCCTAAGGATATGTAAAATTTCTTCTATGCTTTTATAAAAGTTTATAATTTTGCGTTTTATGTCTTTGATCTATTTTGAGTTCAAACTTGTGTAACTTGTAAGATATCTACATAGGTTAATTTGTTTTGGATGTACAATTGTTCCAATACTATTTGTTGAAAATGTTAGGGGATTATCAACCAATTTTACACCATTAAGTACAATGTTAGCTATAAATATTTATAGATGTGTGTGTATATGTGTATATGTGTGTATATATATATATATATATATATATATATATATATCCAGTTGTGTAATTTCCTCTCTATTCCCAGTTTGCTGAGAGTTTTATCATGAATGTATGTTGGATTTTGTCACAAGGTTTTTCTGCATCAATTGATATGATCATTTGATTTTTATTGTTTAACTGTCAATATGGTTGATAAGTGTGGTTAACTTTTAAATGTTGAACCATCTTTCCATACCTAAAATGAAATCATACTTTGCCAAGATGCATATTTCTCTCAATTTATTGTTGTATTACATTTACTTAATATCTTATTAGGATTTTTTTTTTGTCTTTGTTCCTGATAGCTACTGCTCTGCAGGTTCTTTTCTTATAATTGTCTTTTTTAAAAAATTACTGAGTCAGAGTAGAGAAAGTGCCTTTGATAAAACCCAATCTAGGAAGTTTTCTGAATGGAGGTACTTAGGCTAGAGATGCAGATATGTGTCTGAGCAGAGCTGGCCTGAGGGATGTGACAGCAACTTCTCCTGGAAACTGCAATTAACTTGCTGTGCACCAAGACTGGTGTGGATGGAACAGCTTTTCTCCCTCCCTCTACCTCATGAGGTCTCCCAGGCAAAATCTTGCCATGTCCTCTGATAGGCCTGAAAGGTCACTTACAGGATTTGAAGTAAAACCAGACTCCTCCTTAGCTTCAATCCTTGGTCTCTCAGAAGCCTTAGTAACTAATATGGCTTACCTACCATGGACCCAAATAAATGGAACATTCAGGTGCTCTAAAAATAACTGAATTTGCACGAGGCAGATTATTATCAAAATTGTCCCAAGCAGCCTGACAATGCTTGCCTAGAGGAGTAAACATAGCTAGGAGTTCCAAACACTGCCAATCAGGAAAAGATGTCCCAAAGGTCACTTGCTTTCTGTCCAAGCTTCATAGAGGACTAGTGTGTTTTGTCAGTTTCATTGATCCAGATTTAATAGTAGGAGTTGACAATCAAA
This sequence comes from Prionailurus viverrinus, assembly GCF_022837055.1. Taxonomy (NCBI): domain Eukaryota; kingdom Metazoa; phylum Chordata; class Mammalia; order Carnivora; family Felidae; genus Prionailurus; species Prionailurus viverrinus. The sequence goes on along the minus strand of NC_062561.1, from coordinate 223,899,627 downwards.
TAGATTGTTCCAGAATCATTTGTTGAAAATTTAAGGGGAATATCATCCAGTTTCTTACCACTACATAATGGAATCTTACCATCAAGTATCTCAAGTGTCAGACTCAGTTATTCCCCAGATTTATCTATAGGAGTGAGCCCTCTGTTTCTGCCATATTAATTAATCATCATCATCTACTGCGAAGGTGACTTTACGGTTTTAAATTCTTTCTTGGCTTATTTCTCTAAGAAGAAATACATCATGACATCATCACTATAATGAATCAGTTTTATTTTGATACTGACTACATTGAACTCTGGCTTCTGGATTCAATATACTAGACACTTTAGATACTCTACCTGAATGGTGATGGTGATGCATTTTGTAGCAATCTCTACAAATAAGTGATTTTTGCTTTGTTTCCTTTCAGTGTTAAAATGGAATAGGAAACATTCACCATGTCTGTGGGACTTCCTGCATAGCTTTCATCATGTATGATAATGTAGAAGATAAAATGCATGAATTTATTTTAGCCACAAAAATCAATAGTTATTCCTCATGAGCTCTAGTATAAGAGACACTCAAGATACAAGTAAAGAAATTTGGTGGGCATCCACACTCTTTCTCCCAACATTTCCGTAAAGGTGAGATTTCTCATCTTTGCAAACTATGGTACTATTTAGTATTCCTGATGAAGGAGAGTTCAGGAATTTTAAGGATTACCGTATAGCATGACCAATGAAAACTGGGAAAAATGCACACTTACTCAAGATCCAACCATAAGAAATAGTTGGCAAAGGTTTCTACACCTTGCACTCATCCGATCATGTGTTTCTGAGTAAGTGATGCCACCACAGGGTCTCCTGTTTTCTCCTTTTCCACTTTGTTATTTCATTTTAACACTAGTGTCCTCCATTGTAGTATCACTTTAGCCACCAAGATCTACATTTGACTTGCTGAGAACCCCTTCCCATTCCCCATGAAAACAAACAAGCAAACACAGTGGAAAAAAATTCAACTCTGCTCTGTTGAAATACATTTTCCTAATATTTGAATATTTTGAAGAGAAACATGACCTCCACAACCCTCCTTATTTCCACCCCTGCCTTTCGCTCAGCTTCGTCTCCCATCCGTTTTCTTCTCAGTTAGTCTACACAACTTTTCCAATCAACCTTCAGTTTACTAAAGATTCACTGGTTTCTCCTCTCAGGTTTCTTTTACGAAGAATATTTTCCTCCTCTGCCACCTTCCCTAGCTAGCACAAATGCAACTTTTAAGTTAAGTACTTGTAATGCCTGAAGTTCCAAAACCTCCCACAAAAGACCACCAGAGTCATAAGTCAAAGCCAAGCGGCTAGGGTCGTTTATTGCAGGTTCGAACCTGGACCTCTGCGCACTCGTTGCCGGTGACGCTAAGAGGCCTCGATCAGGGTTGGTACAGCGTTTTTATAGACAGAGACAAGTAGCACAGGGGAGGTTTCAAATTATGAGGGGCCTGATTAGTTGATTTTAAAGTAAGGACATTTGTTGTTCTCTGATTGGGCGTCCTTTGTCTGTCCTTTGGTGGGAAGGCTTTGTCCATTACTTGTGGAGGGAGAAAAAGGGGGAAGGGGGAAGGGGGAAGGGAGAAGGGGAGGAATGTGTTGAGCAAGCAGGTTTACAGAAGCGACAAATGCCGGTTAGTTCATGTACAATCACTTATTCTATTACATACCAGACTACATTTAAGAAGTTTTACAACTTACTCTATTACATAGCGGGTTACATTCAGGAAAGGTTTCACAACACTCGTAGCAAACAGCAAGCAAAACAGACTCAGCAATTGTATTTCTTATCAAAGATCCATAATAAGCAGAAAAGAGAACTTTAGCTTTAAACTAAGGCAGGGCTGTCATTTGGATTTAAAGCTGTTCTTTTCATACTGAATAGAGTTTAAACACCTCCGTTAGGGAAAATTTTCATAATAAACTTTACTTAGGTCCCGTGTTGTCCATTCTTATAAGAGACTGTACACAAACTCCTCACACATCAAAACTGTTATTATTTACTCTGTATTTGTCTTTGTGCCATGATTAGATATTAAAATTTATTATTAGACATGATGCTTTTCTTGATCATTGCTTTTATATTACAAAGAATTCAGTGAAGAGTAGGTTCTTAAATATGTGTTAAGTAAATGTATAAATTATTATTTTTTCATCTGGCATATTATTTTGCTAGGGCTCCCAGGATAAAATACTACAGACTAGGTGCCACAATAACAAAAATTCATTTACTCACAATTCTGGAGTCTAGAAGTCCAAGATCACGGAATTGGCAGGCTTGGATTTTCCTAAAGCCATTCTCCTTGCCCTGCAGATAGCTTCCTTCTTGCTGTGTCCTCACGTAGTCTTTCCTCTGTGCCTGTGTGCATCCTTCCTGTCTCTTTTTGTCCAAATATCCTCTTATCAGGGCACCAGTCAGATTGGATTAAGGTCCTTCCTAGCAACATCAATTTGAATTAGTCACCTCTTTAAAAAGCCTTATGACCAAATCCCAAATACAGTCATGTTGTGAGGCACTAGGTGTTAGGGTTTCAACATATGAATCAGTGACGTTGAGTAGGCAAACTGTAATCCATAGTGTCTGGGAAATGGAATCAAATATAGTTGACAAAATTCACATGGCTTTTTGTTTTGTTTTGTTTTGTATTGTTTTGTCTGTTTCTCTTGAAGGTGAGTTCTCAAGGACAATGATAGTGCTTATTCCTTCCTGTTTCCACCTAATAGCCGGGCACTTACTAGAGAATGGGGGAAAAATGTTCATTAAGTTTAACTGCATTAAATTGAATGAAAGGTAAGGACACAAATGAGCTAATGTACCACAGAACAATAGAATTTTACTTAACATATAAAAATTCTTAATGGATTCATTATATAAAATTCTCATAGAACCTGAGACGGAAAACAGCAACTTCTCTGATTGTCTTTGCAGTCCTTAAAATTTCCCGTTCATCTTCTTACACAATTTTAACGTGCTGTTGAATCTATAACCATTCCAAGTTAACTGGTCTGGATATTTTCAATGTTGTACTATTAGATTTTCTAGCTTGGATTCTGCTGTGAAGTAATGAGAACAAATGAAAAACACCAGAATTGCCACAAAGAAGTAATCAAACCAGCTTCTCTCTCTCTCTCTCTCTCTCTCTCTCTCTCTCTCTCTCTCTCTCTTAAGATGAGTCAAGTCTTGGTGCACCTGGATGGCTTAGTCATTTAACCATCCGACTTGGGCTTAGATCATGATCTGATGGTTTGCGAGTTTGAGCCCCACATCGGGCTCTGTGCTGACAGCTCAGAGCCTGGACCCTGCTTCAGATTCTGTGTCTCCCTCTCTCTCTCCCCCTCTCTCTGCTCATGTTTTGTTTCTCTCTCTCTCTCTCAAAAGTAAACATTAAAAAAATTTTTTAAAAAGATGAATCAAGTCTTAGGCAATTCATATGTTTGCTTAGCAATACTAATCTTGAAATTCTTATTAGCATAAACAGATCATTTTATTATTTCTTTCAAATCATGAATATATATTTATACCAAACTCTTTCAACTGTATAGAAAATCGTTAAACTATACCTAGTATGTGTGGGTTTTATCTATTAGCACTCTTTATACAACTTCAAGATATTTAAGTTGTAGCTACACATACAGGATGAAATTAAATCAGGCTTTCTGGAACATTTACATCTCCCAGAAGTGGAAAGATATTTGATCATTTTTGAAATATGAAATTATGATGAAAGTTGATGTGATATGATTTTCTGTAAGTATTTGTAGCCTGAATAAGTGAACCCCAAACATTTGCTCTTCCATATAAATCAGTCAACAAGTATCTTTCATATATTGAATTTTTTCATTAAATGTAAAACTTTTTGCTGCCTGCATTTTTGTACTTGAAACTTTGAGACCTACAAACCCTATGTTTATTTTTTTCCACAATATTTGTGTCTATGTGTCTTTCATAATAATTGAGATGATTATTTTTTGTTCATTTATGGGGTGATTAGTAATTTGGTTGTGGGGGGGGGGAGTGTGTATGCCAAGATTGGTTGACATTTTTTAACTGTTTTATCGTGTCTGTTGAAGCAGCTTTTTTGACCCAGAGTGGTTGCCTGCTAGTTCTCAATATAAATGATGAAAAGGGACCCAAGGACGGAACAGTGTCACATAGGGGATGACAATTGTGAACAATGTTATAAAAGGACAGGCAAAGAATTCTCTGGAAACGTATACAAAGAGAGTAGATACTAAAGCAACCATTAAAATAAGAGGGAATAGAAAGTCCTCAGCTCAGTGAGGCTCCCCTGCTCTCTATGGGCCTCAGTTCCTGGTTCCTCAGGGAACAACCTGCCACAAGCCAAGAGCCCCAGCTATCACTTCACAAATGTGGCTTGACTGGAGGATTATGGCCTTGCGGTACCTGTCACGGACAGGAAATTGGTATTTAATGTATATTATCCAGTTTTACATTCTTTGTGGTGGTAGGGCTAGTCAGGCACCACTTTTTCTTCACTACATTGAGAAATTTTACTTCATTTTATTTTTAAAAAGCTTAAGATACATTTGCCTAAAGAAAAATGATGCTAAGCAACTCTCCATCTTATACATTATTCAAGCATTCTCTTCTGATATTTATCTATGCAAGTTTTTATCATTCTTTCATAGAAGGGTTTAAGCCATGAGGTTGTCATTTCTCCATTTTCAACTCTCTGTACTTTAACACACCACCATTTTTTTCCACTTGACTTGAACTCTTCATTCAAACTAAACTAGTCAAACACAGGGCCCCCTTGCTCCACCAGGGTCTTGTCTCCTACTTGAGAGATAATATCACTAAGTGTTTGCTATTGTGCGTCATAAGCTATTAATTCCCTTTCCTAAAGGAACAGAGTCATCTTTGCTTACAAACACAACCAATTCAGATAAGCAATCTCAGATTTCCAGTTTTAAGGATCTGTTACCTAATGTTGTTGTTAAATATCTCGTTAATCAGTATTCAATCCAGGGAAAATGAACTGTCTATGTATTTTATCAGAAAGAAGAATTTAGGTTAATAGTCTTAGGAATGGCAGTATATTCGTTTACTGGGGCTGCCATAATAAATACCACAGTCTGGGTGGCTTAAACAGAGATTTATTTTCTCATAATTCCTGAGGGTAGAAGTCAAAGATCAAGGTTCTGGCAGGTCGGTTTCTTCTGAGGTCTCTTTCCTCAGTTTACAAATGGCAGGCCTCTTGGGGACCCAGGGTGGTTTGGCCAGTTGAGCATCCAACTTCAGTTCAGGTCATACTCTAGCAATTCATGAGTTCAAGCCCCTCATCAGGCTCTCTTTTGTCATCACAGAGCTCTTCCAATCAGCTGTGCCCCTCTCTATCTCATTGCCCCTCTCCAGCTCATGAGCCCACACCCTCTCTCTCTCTCTCTCTCTCTCTCAAATGAGTAAACATTTAAAAAACTGGCAGTCCTCTTGTTGCCTCTCCATAAGATTGTCCCTCTGTGCATGTGTGTTCCTGGTACATCTCATTATATAATAATCTCCTCTTCCCTTTAGGACACCAGTTAGATTGCATTAGGGCCCACCCTAATGTCCTCATTTTAAATTCATTATCCCTTTCAAGACCCTATTTCCAAATATAGTCACAATCTGAGGTACTGGGGGGGTAAGGACGTTACCATGTACATTTGGAGGAGATGCAATTCAGCCTATAACAGGTAGGATAGACCAGGTTTCTAGGTTGTTCTTCCAGAAACTACATCCAAAACACCACAGAACTGATTCTCCAGAGATATTATTGCCTCCGCTACCATCTGAAAGATTGGGAACAGGAAGCCACACATGGAACCGCAGAATTCAAGCACACACTGTCAAAACAGGCATTGAAGGGATTGGGAAATAATTGAGAAATGCTCTGCAATGTTTGTCTGCTACCCTACCCAGAACTGACTAAAATACTTTTAAGTCATCATGTCTTTAGTGAATGTTTTTACCTTTTTAGCCTATTTCACATTCTGGTTGCTTCCATTTTCTTGTTTCTTTGAGCACAGATGGGCAGGTGTTGTACTTTAGTTTTGTTCAAATATTGTCATTAATTGTGTACACATCTTTCTTGCTTTATTACCATTTTTCTTATTGACAGTCACAGTCAGTCATCAATTGTTAGACTCTCCCTTTGAAATGTTCACTTTGCAATCATTTTAAGGAGCATGTTAAAAACTGTGCATTTGTAAAACAAATTTCCCATCCAGAAATAAAGCGGTTTTTGGCTCAGAACATTTTTCACTTTGTTTATTATACAGACATTTTGAAATCTGTAATCAAGTTTGATTTTGGTTTTAGAATACTCCTCAGATTCACTGCCATTCATTCTGCAAGATAAACATCTTAGTTGGAATATTTGTGATAGACACATTCCAGTGGAAGTTTATACATAAGAAAGTGGGAGACGGAAACTGTAAAGAACATCTTTCAACAGGTTAACGTGAGTATGGAGAAATCATGGAAATTCAACAGTCGAATTTACATTTATAGATAATCCTTTCAGTCTTTTTTTTAAAACTAGGTTTCCTATAAAAAAACTGGATATGGTAACTCCCAAAATATGAAAAATCGAGGATTTAACTCAGTGTTTTTCTTTTTTTTTTTTTAATTTTTTTTTCAACGTTTATTTATTTTTGGGACAGAGACAGACAGAGCATGAACGGGGGAGGGGCAGAGAGAGAGGGAGACACAGAATCGGAAACAGGCTCCAGGCTCTGAGCCATCAGCCCAGAGCCTGACGCGGGGCTCGAACTCACGGACAGTGAGATCGTGACCTGGCTGAAGTCGGACGCTTAACCGACTGCGCCACCCAGGCGCCCCTAACTCAGTGTTTTTCTAAAAGCACTTTTTATTGCATTGTTTACTTGATGGGATTCCATATTAATTATATTTCTCACCAAGTTGGTGGAGACTCAATAGGAAAAACTGATGAATTTTGGGTAGAGAAAGCTAAATTGCCTTTGCATAGCTGATTGTGGGGTTAAAAACATTGGCCCAGCAGACATCTCTTTGCACCCCCATATTCCCTTTCCCTTGTCCTATATCATTATACCTGCAACCCAGAGAGAGGCAAGGTCCACCTAAATGAGCAGGTTCTTGACTTTGATTTGCTCATATTCTTTAAGGCTCAGTTCTCTCTGTTGAAAGGTCAAGAGCTTTTCTTCTTTTCTTTTCTTCTTTAAGCTTTTCAAGCAAATGTATATAAAATATACACCCAAGGGGCGCCTGGGTGGCTCAGTCAGTTAGGCATCCTATTTCAGCTCAGGTCATGAGTTCAAACTCACTGCTTGTGAGTTTGAGCCCCGCATCGGGATATGTGCTGACAGCTCAGAGCCTGGAGTCTGCTTCAGATTCTGTCTCCATCTCTCTGGCCCTCCTCTGCTCATGCTCTCTCTCTGTCTCAAATATGAAAATTAAACTTAAAAAACTAAAAAATAAATATAAGCCCATCTCTAGGCTTTATGGCAAATCAGTATATTTGCTTACTTCATTTTACTTTTTTTATATTATATTTCCTTTTTTTCCCCAAGTACATAAGATGTTATGTACTTGGATATTCTCTTTATTTTGTGTTTGGTGACCAACTGAAGGATGGCAAGGTCTTGCGTGAAATGTTTACAAAGCTTAGCATTGATACCTGCAGAAAGGTGCAGAAGAGATGCCTTCCAGATAATATTTAAACATTCATTATGCCTTGGAGCACCTTACAGAAGGACAGATTATGCTCCAGGAAGAGTTATTTCTTTTATGTATTTATTTTAATTCCTGTTAGTTAACATACACAGTTACATTCATTTCAGGTGTGCAATATAGTAATTTAACACTTCCATACATCACCATGTGCTCATCAAAAGTGCCCTCATTAAGCCCATCACCTATTTAACCCATTCCCTTACCCACCTTCCCTCTGGTAACCATAAGTTTGCTCTAATTTCTGTATTTCTTATCAAATTCATATTGAAACACAATCATTACCAAATAGAGCAGAAAAATGACTATGTGACAGGACAAGAATTTGGAGATTCGCATATCAGTTGGGGATAACTGGCTTTAGAATTGGTGAAATACTTTCCCTAATAATTAGTATTTTTTTATTATACTAATAGGAAATTAACAGGAAAATGGAGCTAATTATTGAGTGTAGATAAGAAACGGAATATCAAAAGGAGCGATCAGCTATATTTTAAATACTATGTTCTTACTCTTACAGGACCATTTCCCTGAAAAACTGTACAAAAGAGTCATCTGAAATTCTTGGGAAAAGAATTGCATAATATAATAGATATTTGCCTTATTTATTCAAAGTTGGAACTCTCACCCTTTTTTAGCAAGTCTTCTGTGTTTCGAGTCTTGGTGAAATCTGAAAGTAGGAAAAGTCTTCCTCTCACTTGTATTAACTAGTTTTCAAACATAATCATGATAGACCATCTATCCCAATATTTACATCTTGGTGTGGTTTCCTCACATGTTGAATTAGGCAGGCCCTGCAACTGACCTAAGTGGCAGAGGCAACATCGTGCCCGTTCCGTGATATGGCGTATGAAGCCATAAGGGTTTCTACTTGTGCACTCTTAGGAGTGCTATTAAGTAAAAATTACAGCAACACTGCTGTTGAGAACACATGGGAAGTACCCAAGAAGAGACCATCTAGACACAGTGAAACAGGCTTGAGACAGACTCAGGTCTTCAGTGTTTTGCCAAGCCTGTCTACCAGCTCCCCAGCAGGGCATCAGATACATGAGGGAAGCCATCTTGAAGCAGCCATCTGACTGCAGACACAAAAGAGACTCAATAGTGAAGAGCATAAGGACACCCAGCTGGGCCCCAGTCAAACCACAGAATTATAAGAAAAAATGTAATTACAGTTTTGATTAAGCCACTAGGGAAGTTTCTAGGGAATAAGCAACACAACAGTAGGTAACTGCAAAACCACACACAGGCAGCTATGGTATAGGCACATGACCACACAATCGTTTGCTGTGCCCTGGGAGAAATCTGTCATTGTTTCACTGGTTTATTGAACCTGACAGCAGTGAAAATTTGGTTCATATTTAGGTATGGGACTCCAGTAGCTCACAACAAACAGTGGCAAAGGAAATTTCTGTATTATTACCGGGAGACACCTGAAGCATTATAGTAGAAAGTGCATTAAGAGCACTTCTTGCAGGAATGTTTTTTTGTCACTTTCACTTAAAGGACAGTACAAATTAAGACTTACAAGGGTCTAACGGAACTTCATCGAGTGAATTAGGAAACCAACCTGAAAGCACAAACTTTCCCACCAAAATAATGAGAGTATTTAAATAAATATTACTGATAGTGGGGATCTTGAAAATGTGTGATAGTGGATTCTGTATTGACAGATTCCAGGGGTGTTTCACGAAAAAAGAAAAGCCATAACTAGATGTGCAGACATCGAGATACAGTGCAGTAGGTCTAACAGCTCGTTTTGATTAGTACTTAAGCTGATAGACTAAGAGGTGGCCTCCATTGCTCCACATACTATTTTAAGTGGCAATGTGAGAAATTCTTTGGCGAAATTTAGGTAAAGACATTGTAAGGCTTTTGGGGATATTATTCTGGAGCGACATTTTCTTGTGTTACATATAGGCAATATTACTACTCAAAAGACACTTTCTGCTGAGAAAGTTTACAGTCTAGAGGAGCATAAGGAGACATGACAATGAAATGTAATATGGAGAGGCCATCTTGGAACAGAAACATAAAAAAAAGGACATTAATAAAAACTAACAACATACAAATCATGTAAGGATCCTAGCTAGTACAATATCTGGTCACCGGTTGTCACAAATGTTCCATTTTAATATGAGATGGTAACAAGAGGAAACAGGGTCTCGAATACCGAATAAGGAGGGTGCCTGGGTGGCTCAGTTGGTTGAGCAACTGATTTAGGCTCAGGTCATGTTCTCACAGTTCATGGGTTCAAGCCCTGCATCAGTGTCTCTGCTGTCAGTGTGGAGCCCTCTTCGGATCCTCTGTTCCCCTTCTCTATGCCTCTCCCCTGCTTGCACTCTCTCTCTGTCTCTCTCAAATTAAGTAAATAAATTTAAAAGAAAAAAAATAGAATATGTGCTTCAATAAAGCACATACTAAATTTCCTTGAAGAGACCAATGCAAATATTAGAAATAAGTGATTTAATCTTCCCTTTATCTTTCCCTAAAGTGCATTTCAGTTCATGGTAGCTTTGCACTAAAACAAAAGGATCAGATCAGGCCATAGAATTAAGAAAATGGTTCTGAAATAGTGCTAACTCCTGAGGGCTTAGTTAAGTATCTTGACACTGGCGGAGAGGTGATGTTTGTTTATAGCAGACAGATTACATAGACAGTTTTGTCTACATAGACCCAGCGTCTGGGTCCTTTTTGACAAACCTCAAGAAATATATAAAAAAGAACATAAAAACATTATAGAAAATATCCCGAAATGAGACACAACACATAAGAAAGAAAACAAACACTACCGAAACTAGAGTGAGGTAAGAAGTAAGTCTGAGCAACACAACAGTTTGTAAACATCAAGAAGTAAGAGTAATTGAGGTTATAAACTCACCAGGGTCTATATGTTTGTCTAAAATAAACAAACTGGATCCAATTTATAATAGAGGTTGACATACCATAGATACACACACGCACACAACACACACAGTTTTTAAAATGTAATTAACAATTGTAGCTTTCGTAAAATCAAAACACTTAACCCAGATAGTGTTATAGGCATATTTTGGAACATGACTATTTCTGGCCTTTATTTTCTGTATTGAGCACACACACAGACACACACACACATACATATTTATGTATGTATATAAAAATATATATAAATATATATATATATATAAGTTATTATGAAGCAGTATTTTAAAATGCAATATTGTAAGAAAGAGAGTATACTTTCAACTGGCCAGAGCTTTGGATTCTGTGAGAAGTCTTAAAGCACTGAGTGGGCTAAACTTAAGGTAAGAATGAATAGGTCGTAAGGAGAAACCACTTGGAACCATGTAGAAGATGCATTCAGGGTCCTCACTACATGTCCTGAATCCCATATCTCTCACTCAGCTGGTTTAAGATGCTAATCTTTTGGATTGATAACATCTTTCTAGTAATTGCTGTCATCAAATATTTTCTTTGATTATAAAACAATGAAGGGAAAATTTAATAAAACAAAATAAAAAAAAACTTTAAAAATTTAAGAATACTGCAACTTTGGAAATTAATAAAAATACTTTTGATAATATATGAGTCAATTAAATCATAATGAAGATTTTAAAATCTATGAAACTGGAATGCCTAGGTGGTTCAATCAGTTAACCAACTGACTCTTGGTTTTGGGTCAGATCATAATCTCACAGTTCATGAGTTTGAGCCCCACATGGCCCCTGTGCTGACAGTAGGGAGCCTGCTTGGGATTCTCTCTCTCTCTCTCTCTCTCTCTCTCTCTCTCAGTCTACCTCCCTTGCTCACATTCTCTGTCTCTCTGTCTCTCAAAATAAATAAATAAATAAACTTTAAAAAATTGAAAAAAAAAAAGAAAATCTATGGAACTAAGCAACAGTGACATTTCAGACATCAAACTGTACAGAATTAAGTCAAAACACGTTCATGGATGCTCATATCTTATATTCTGCCTGAGACAGTGTAATAATAACACCTTCAATATCAAACTTACACATTGAAAAAATAGATTATATCTAAATCACTTAAAAGAGAATATATGGGGCGCCTGGGTGGCGCAGTCGGTTGAGCATCCGACTTCAGCCAGGTCACGATCTCGCGGTCCGGGAGTTCGAGCCCCGCGTCGGGCTCTGGGCTGATGGCTCGGAGCCTGGAGCCTGTTTCCGATTCTGTGTCTCCCTCTCTCTCTGCCCCTCCCCCGTTCATGCTCTTTCTCTCTCTGTCCCAAAAATAAATAAACGTTGAAAAAAAAATTAAAAAAAAAAAAAGAGAAGATATAAAGTTTAATAGATATTAGTAAATGAGAGAAAGAACTTTTACATCTGTGAAGTTAAAGCTGATTTAAATTATTTTGTGTGGAGTAATGGACAAATTTTGTCAAAAAAAAAAACACTGAAAGGGTAAACAACTCTTAAAAATGTAAAGAAAATTAAAACGGCGTTTACATCAGAAATTAACATATGACAGAAAATTGTGAATTACTGCAATCCTGTTCACTTAAAAACTTATTTTAAATCATCATTTTAGACAAATATCTAGAAAATATCACTTACTAACTTTGACCCAGAACTTCATTTAAACTTGAGTATTCCTAGAAAGTTTTTAAAATGTAGTCAACAATAGTAACTTTCATTAAATCAAAACACTTAACCCAGACAGTGTTACGGGCATATTTTGTAACATGATTAACTCTGGCCTTTTTTTTTTTTCTTTCTGTACTTTACATTTTGAATTTGTATTCTGTAAAATTGCTAATCAAATCATTATGGGAGCACCTGGGTGGTTCAGTCACTTGTGTCCAAGTCTTGGGTTCGGCTCAGGTCATGATCTCGTGGTTTTGTGGGTTTGAGTCCTGTGAAGGGCTTTGTACTGACAATGCTGAGCCTGCTTGGGATTTTCTGTCTCCCTCTCTTTGCCCTGCCCATTCTGGTGCTATCTCTGCCTCTCTCGAAATAAATAAATAAAGTTAAAAAATCATATATGAGGGGCGCCTGGGTGGCTCAGTCGGTTAAGCGTCCGACTTTAGCTCAGGTCATGATCTCACAGTTCGTGAGTTCGAGCCCCACATCAGGCTCTATGCTGACAGCTTAGAGCCTGGAGCCTGCTTCACATTCTATGTCTTCCTCTCTCTCTGCTCCTCCCTCACTCATGCTCTGTCTCTCCTTCAAAAATAAATTAAAAAAAAAACATTAAAAAAATGTTAAAAAAAAGCATATATGAACAATTCACAGAATGTGAAGAGATACATGATTCCATTTTTATGACTTTTGGAGTAGTTAAAACTAATCTGTGGTAAAAATAAAAATGGAAGAGTGGTTACCTTTGAGGAAAGAGAATCAAGAAGCTTCTGAGAAAGGGGGCGCCTGAGTGGCTAATTCGGTTAAGGGTCTGACTTCGGCTCAGGTCATGATCTCAAGGTTTGCCAGTTTGAGCCCCCCATGGGGCTCTGGACTGACAGTTCAGGGCCTGGAACCCACTTGGGATTCTGTGTCTCCCTCTGTTGCTTGCACTCTGTCTTTCGCATCGTCTCAATAATAAACAAACATAAAAAAAAGAAAACTTAATAAAAAAATTTTATAAAAATAAGTTTCTGAGAAAGGACTTGAGGCAGCTTTCTGAAGAGATGGTAATGAAAATTTATCTTTAGTAGAAATTTCAGTTTTACAGTATTTGCATTACTCAAAAATCTCATGACTGGTACCCCCAAGATTTGCACATATCACTGCACGTAAGTTTTACCTAAAAAAAGTCATACAAGTAATATTGAATTCTAGCAGCTGACATGCTTGGTGAACTCTTTAAGGTCGAAGTAGATTTATGTCTGCAATTTATTGTGAAACGCCTCAGAAAAATAAGAGAGATTGGCAAATGAACAGAAGTGTGAGTAGACATATATGTTAATTTGAAAATCTAGAGGATAGGTATATGAGTGTATCCTTTCACTTGTACAATTAAATTTTTTCATAATAAAATATGAAACTGAAAAAAAAGGGCAGATCTTATCTTTCCATGTACTGTTAGAATTAGACTGTTTAGGGGCACTTGGGTGGCTCGTGGGTTAAGTGCCTACTTTGGCTCAGGTCATGATCTCACGGTTTGTGAGTTCGAGCCCGGCATCCGCCTCTGTGCTGACAGCTCAGAACCTGGAGCCTGGAGCCTGCTTCAGATTCTGGGTCTCCCTCTCTCTCTGCCCCTCCCCTGCTCATGCTCTGTCTCTTTCTGTCTCTCAAAAATAAATAAACATTAAAAAAATGTTTTAAAGAATGAAGACTGGTTATAAGAAATAGCACGATGATTCCAATGCTTGATCCTTTTTAAATATCTACAGCAAAGGACTGTGTTCCAAACTGAACATGTGTGGAGACCATATTAAATTGACCAATCTTTACAAGGACTTAATGGTAAAATCTCTGTATTTCTAGCTAGTTACCTAATTACTCAGAGAGAGGGCAGTTTTTTCCCCTACTAGGAAAATAGTTATTTTTCCACTTGTGACATTACCTATCAATCAAAATACATAAATAACTTAAAAAAATTCAGAAAAGTCAAAATTTAGGCAATCAGCTTTCATTAAGGGGCCATAGGCTACTTTAACTTTTAGCGGTTTTTCAAGACTAAATGAGTTCCCTCCTCACTACCATGCCTTTCACAGACAATGTCTAATAACGTTTTATTTATTTATCTGTTGGGTTTTTTTTCCCCCTCTTAGCCTTTAGAGAAATGTATCACCTTAACTTGTTTTCTTTTCCTCAAGCAGTAGTGGAAAATTATCTGGCTGATCTACTAGATTTCTCTCTGTAATTTGTAACCTCTTTTCACTGCTCCCTCCTTGTTATTTTTTGAATACAATTAGAAAAATGAGGCAGGATTGATAGAGTAAATATAATAGTCAGTTAACATAAGCATGTAAAAACAAGCCAGAAAATCCTCTATAGCACAGATGAAATTAAATATCTGATCCAGGAGTTTGTGGAGAGAAAAATTAAATGAGTCCCAATTAAACCTAGCACCAGGCTTAGTAGACTTAGTGTTTATTTTTCATTAGACATTGGAAGAGCACACTCTTGGGAGTAGAGTGTTTTAAAGGAAAATTCTTGGCTTCGTGTTAATTAAAAATCAGAACTAACCTCAGACTGAGTAAAGAAATAGCAATTGCTTTTTTTAGCACAGACAAAGCACCAGCTAGAGGTTCATGGCATTTAATTGCTATGTGTGAACTTGAAGTTAATAGTATTCCATTCTAATAATTTATCACCCTGCACTAGAAAAGCCTCATCACTATTTGTTACCTACTGGGTTTGAGTATTAAAATGTTTTTTTCAGGTGACAAATTTCTCTTTGTATTTCGTCTTCCTTTTATTAATTTTAAATAAAATAATAAAACACCTTTTTCTTAAACATGAAGCTTCAAACTTACATAAACAAGTTCTTTCCAAAATTGTCAACTTGTGTATTTTAAATTATCACATTTTCATATGGAAATCTTTGCCATTAAAATACTAAAGTCCATTGCAATACATTTACATTAGTAAAATAATGTTGATTCATTCTTTACTGGAAATAATGTGGTTGCATTGCAAACTTTGAAAAGAGGAAAAGACGGCTTTAGTATAAAAATATTTTGTTATGTAATTTTCAAATAATTTTGTAAGAGTCACCTAAGTATACTATATAGAGAACACATTTCCAATCCCAAAACAGAACGTTTACAGAAATTTGATCCAATGTATCTTAATATGCTAAATACTTTAAGAGTTCAATGTTTTTAAAAATTATCACACACACACAACTTTCAAAATATAAACCTATCTCTATTCATGGAATAAAGCAATGGTTGAATGAAACAGAATCACCTCTAGTATGTAGTTGCCTGTTTCAGAAACAAAACAATTTCAAAGGCGCACACTGAAATAAATTCTATAAAATGTATCCCAGAAAAGATAACTGACTTTTTAGACTAGAGGTTTAAAAAACTAGACTTGTTACAGATGTCATATTTGCTGAAGTATTACTTTAGGTAAATAAATAATATGGAAAATATGTATTAAAAATACAGAAATATTAGAACAGTGAGTATAAAGTCCTACATTAAGACTCAGATTTTAAGGCCAAAATATAAAAATGTGCCTATGCTTCAAAACAGCAAAATTTGCAACAATTTTTTGTTGATTTTTGGTGAAGAAGTAGTAAAATTTGAAGTTTGTAAGCACAATAAGATTGTTGAAAATGCTAAAATAAAAATTAATTTTACTCTAAGTATAATGTACAATCATTGCGTCGATTATACAATACCAAAGAATATGTAAAATAATAAAAATAAAAATAACACCCACAAATTCCCAAGGGATAGGAAGGAATGTTAAAATAGTAAGAAATAACCGTTGCATTAATTTATGTCTTTTTTTTTTTTAGTGTTTATTTACTTTTGAGACAGGAAGAAGCAGAGCACGAGCAAGGGAGGGGCAGAGAGAGAGGGAGACACAGAATCCAAAGCAGGCTCCAGGCTCTGAGCTGGCAGCACATGACCCGATGTGGGATTCGAACCCATGAACTGTGAGATCATGACCTGAGCCGAAGTTGGACATTCAACCGACCGAGCCACCCAGGCGCCCCTCATCGCATTAATTTATACAGTACCAAAGAATGTGTAAAATAATAAAAATGAAAATCAACCCCACAAATCTCCAAGGGCTAGGAAGGAATGTTAAAAGAGTGAAACACTTTAAAGATCTCAGTTGTGTTCCATTTAGAGGAACAGGGATTAACAAGAAAGATTTAAGAGATTATAGTACCTAACAGAATGCATGCTTCTTCAACGAAATGTGGGTAAGTACTGAAACTCAATTTTTATAATGTAATTTTGCCATATATAATGCAGGTCAAGTTTCAGTCTGGTACCATTTTGCATACTCTCATCTAAATTTAAAATGAATATAAAAGGCCAACAACCCAGAAGGACATTAGCCTATGTAGGCACAATAGTTCGCAGACAAATATATGTAATTGCCTTTTAAATATGCGAAAGTATGGTCAGATTTCTTCTCAGACCAGAACTCTAAATTACAATTACAATGAGATATCTTTTCACAGTTTACTGGTTGGCAAAATCTGTACATTTGAAAACTGTGTATTGTGGTGAGGCTGTGAAGAAATTGCCAATTGTTGAAAATACAAATAGTTCCATTTCTATAGAAGAAAAACACTTATAATCTTATAAAATTCCTGACTTTCAAGTTTGGGATTTTAGCAAGCCAGCTCCTGAAGCAAGGATGAAATGCTAATTGTCATTTGGTAAATACAAATGCAGGACACTAAGAATGAAGAGAAAGGAGAAGGGTAGAGAGAAGGAGAAAGAGGGGGAGGTCAATGCAATACCGGGATAGACTCTCCCTGTGCAGAGTCAGGAAGAGCCCTACTATTCAGCCTAGAAGAATGTCCTCAATTCGTACTCATGAACTACATCTCAAATCAGTCCACGAGATGTAGAAAAAAAGAGAGGGCTTATCAGTGTGGCTCTTTCCTCTCTCCTAATTCTCATAAGTAAGATTCATTCTTTACAAAGGCAACTCTCCCGCCATTTAACCCCTTTGCTCAACAAGCCACAAGGCATTTCCACCTCCTTTAAGTGTTTCCTTCTGCAAACAAAAACTCTGGGGCATCTTCTGGCTTTCCTGCTGCAGGTAAGACACGGGGTTCAGCGCTGGTGGGCAACCAGAGTCCATCAGCTGTGAAATCAGCTAAGGCAGAGCACGAAGCTAAGGGTTTTAATGAAGGAAATATGAATCTGAAGAGGCACATTAAAAATTGTTGATAATATACACTACTTGTGCCTCTCAGGTCCCGTTATTTGTCAACATTATAACTAACTAGCTTCCACGGTTAAACATAAGGTCACTATTTTTTTTAAGTATTCTCTTTCCGGACAGGTTAGATATGCATCCAGTCAGTCACAGAATCTCTTTCAGGGTGGTCGTAATTCACAATCCCCTTGGAAAACTTAAAGGTAATCGGGAAACAGAAGCACAGCCTTTGCTGCCTCAGCTGGTCCCAAGACTATAGT
Organism: Prionailurus viverrinus; assembly: GCF_022837055.1. Taxonomy (NCBI): domain Eukaryota; kingdom Metazoa; phylum Chordata; class Mammalia; order Carnivora; family Felidae; genus Prionailurus; species Prionailurus viverrinus. Next base: position 223,881,828 of record NC_062561.1, on the reverse strand, counting down.
GGATATTCTTCATCCTTCCTACATGAAACCACTCTACATTTCCTTTACCCTTTACTAACACTTTGTCTGGTTTAGTTTGTTTCTTGGTGGAGAGACTGAGGGCTTTCAATCTCCAAAGGGACTAAACTCTTTACTTCCTATGACAGTTTACTACTTGACTAGGAAACACTGAAAGACCCAATTCTCTGGATTCCAGAGTAATCCTTCTGGTCCTTTTTAAACACTAGTAACCTTATTTTTTCTTTTTTTTTTTTAATTTTTTTTTTCACGTTTATTTATTTTTGGGACAGAGAGAGACAGAGCATGAACGAGGGAGGGGCAGAGAGAGAGGGAGACACAGAATCGGAAACAGGCTCCAGGCTCTGAGCCATCAGCCCAGAGCCTGACACGGGGCTCGAACTCCCGGACCGCGAGATCGTGACCTGGCTGAAGTCGGACGCTTAACCGACTGCGCCACCCAGGCGCCCCCCTTAGTTTTTCATGGTAATGAGGATTGAATATTATAAACAGCAAACTATTTTTTTTCTTTGCCTGCTTTTGCCTACCATCACAAGGAACCCAACTTAGCCAAATGTTGCACATCTTCCAGATCAAGGAAGCGCTTACTATATCCTCTGATGAAGTGTTCCCTGCCTGCCATGAACAGTTCTTATATCCCTGCAGACCCCAAGTTCTTAAGAATGGGAAGCCCCAATGCCATAAATGGATAACTGGTTTTGATAGTGAGATAAATTGATAATCCTTACACTGGTTGAGTGAACCATGTATAATATCTATTGGAGACACAATATAACATATTGATTTCTTAGTTCAATGCATCTGTAGTACTGAGTAATATTCCAACACTTGGATGTACCACAATTTATTTACCCATTCACCTACTGAAGGACAGTTTGGTTGCTTCCAAACTTTGACAATTATGGATAAAACTGCTACAAACTTTCAAGGGCAGTTTTTTGCATGCACATAAGTTTTCAACTCCTTTAGGTAAACAGCAAGGAGAATGATTGCTAGATTGTATGGCAAGATTATTTAGTTTTATAAGAAGCCATCAAACTGCCCCCCAAAGTGGTTGTGCCGTTTTGAATTCTCAGCAGCAATAATGAGAGTTGTTTTGCTTCATATCCTCAACAGCACCTTGGTGCCGTTGGTATTCTGGACTTAGGTCATTCTAATAGGTGTGTGGTGGCATCTCATTGTTATTTTAATTTGCATTTCCATGATGATGTATGATGTGCAACATCTCAGATATTTAAAAAAATACAGTGATATAGATATCACAGAAATGTGATTTCAACGTTTTTTTTAATTTTTTTATTATTTTACATTTATTTATTTTTGAGAGACAGAGAGACAGAGCACAAGTCGGGGAGGGGCAGAGAGAGAGAGGGAGACACCGAATCCGAAGCAGGCTCCCAGGCTCCGAGCTGTCAGCACAGAGCCTGACACAGGACTCCAACTCACAAACAGTGAGATCATGACCTGAGCCGAAGTCGGACACTTAATGGACTGAGCCATCCACGTGCCCCTCAACGTTTTTTTTAAAGCCCCCCTTTTCTTGGGCAGGGGGAATGTAATTGATAAAAACCCATGAATTTTAATTGGTTCATAAAATGGATCTTAGACCTAGATACAGTCACAAATAATACACTAAATCTACAAAATAAACCCACAATTGTTGGACAACCCTGGCAGCTTATAAAAGAAAAGTGGATTCCTCTCTTATGAGGAAGGATCTATATAAATCATATGCAAAAGCAATTAATATAAAGCCACCTGACTTGTTTTTCAAGCCAATAACTAATACATATGAGATGGTTTGATGCATAAAAAGCCATTAAAAGTGCTACAGAATGTTTGCTAGATTCCAAATATAAATACATCATCTTTTTAATTTTAGCATCATGAACATAAATATTGATTACAACATAAGCTTTAGCACATGAAGAATTACTTTTAGCTTATTATAGAATGTATCTATATGAAATAAAAGATTATCTGATGATACCAGAAAAATAAAAAATACCTCTACTTGATTCAAATATTGATAAAAATCACGATGTTAAACAAAAATAAATAAATTTAATTTCACATACCACAAAATATTTTTAAATTCATCATTGTTTCTAATTTTATGATTTAGAGTTGTTGCATAAATAATAAAACTGCAATCCTTATCTATCAATATTTAAATTCTTTTTGCTACACATGGATTTCAGGTCAAAATACCTCAAATATTTGAGTGCATTCAATCAGTACAGGAATGTGCATAAATCTTTCTAAGGAGATAAATTTAAAATTAATTTATGGCAACTCAAAAGAGAGACTACACAAAATCAAAATGAACCTGGAAACACTGCTGATCCAAAATGATAGATTATAATACATCTAGCTGACAGTGCAGAATCCAAATCATCATGAATAAATATATTCTAAGGAGAGCCTTGAACAGCTTAATAAAACCCTGTAAATCACTCCTCAACTCCACCTACTGTGCCAGCAACAGCACAGATACACATTGGTAAATGTGATCGAGCTTAACTTCTGATGATGAGAAAAAGATTAAATAAGATTCGAGACCATAGTACTTAGATTTCTTTGTGAAACATTTTGGAGCCAACTTATATTAACACATAATTATTTATTCTCTTTATAATAAGGTACATGTGAATTTTCACATTCAGTTGTTTTTTAGTTTGAAAGTACTTTCATCAGAATTTTTTAGATATGTGTGTGTGCACAATCTGTGGATAACCTGCATGTTTATTCCACATGAGTTTGATGAGATAATTTTGGAGACCTGGAGATGATGATCCTAAAACAGTGTTGAGCACCAAGGAAGATTTAGACAAACATGTGCACATTTGTAGAATAAACGTTTGAATGAATGACTTAATAAATTCATCAATATACAAAAGCAGAAATTGTTTTGCAGAGAATTTTTCAACCCTAATTTTTTTAAAGCACATGTTATTCAGAAACTTCGAATAATGTCCATAAATACATAGTTTTGTTTCCACTTCTTTCTCCTTTTAAATCCACTATTTTAAACGGGCTTCTCCGAGATCACCTAGAATATAGGCAGCCCTGAGGTATCATCCTCATTCTCTTTTTAACCAGAATAGTTTAATTTGTAACAAAATTCTATTTGGTCCCCTTAAAATATTCCATTTTAAAAATAGTTTCCCCCTTTCAGCACTAAAAAGAAATGGGTATCAGGTCGTGAAAATGAGGCAGGAGCGAAGGTAAACTTGCGAGACAAGCTGACCAAAGTAAAGCCATTTTGGTTTTAGGCTGACCCTTAACCTTAAAGCCAGCAAGTCTTAAAGAGAGTCACAAGATCTGACTCCCAGAAGACACAAGACTCCCCCTGGTAGTAAAAGCCAAAAAGTCTGGACATTGTTAAAATCGTTCCCTGTGGGTAATTTCACAATCCTGAAACAAAGATAAAATAACCACCCAATGCAAATGGTAAACCCGAAGATAGAGCAAGCCCCTTTCTACATGGTTAATTTTAAAAACTTATAAAATCTTTCATTAGAGATAAAGGGAGGATGGGTACTCTTCCCCATCTAGGAGGAGAGACCATTACTTTGTGAAGTAGCTCCTTTCTTACTTCCGTACTTAAGGAACCTTTGTCCCTTTCTCCAAATGGCTTGCTCTTGAATTCTTTCTAGTGCAAAACCAAGAACGCTCTTAGCCAGGAGCCTGAAGCCCTCCCTCTCAGGGCCTTGCCCATCCTCTGGCATCAAAAACACATGGAAGGGGGTGCTTGAGTAGCTCAGTTGGTTAAGCGTCCTACTTCAGGTCATGTATGATCTCATGGTTCACAGGTTTGAACCCCCTGTGGGTCTCTGTGCGGACAGCTCAGAGCCTGGAGCCTGCTTCAGATTCTGTGTCTCCTTCCCTCTACGCCCATCCCCTGCTCATTCTTTGTCTCTCTTTCAAAAATATATATAAAAAAAATTAAAACAAAATTTAATTAAAAAGAAAAGACATGGAGGGATCTTAAATGCATTTTAAGTGAAGGAAGCCATTCTGAAAAGGCTACCTTCCAATTATATGACATTCTGGGAAAGTCAAAACCATGAGAACAGTAAAAGATTTGTGATTGTCAGGGGTTAGGGCAGAGGGAGGCATGGATAGGCAGAACACAGGGGTTTTTAGGGCAATGAATATTGTCTGTAGGATACCATAACGACGGATACATGTCAAACCCATAGAATTTATGGGTTTGCCCATATTTATTTATTCATACCCATAGAATGTACACCAAAAGGGAACCCTAATGAACACCATGGACGTTGGGTGATAATGATGTATTATGTAGGTTCATCAGTTGTAACAAATTATGCCACCCTGGTGAGTTATGTTGATTAATGTCTCTTCCTTCGTGATCTTCTAAAACAGCTCCAGGCTTGGAGAAAGCAATTAGCGCATCCACTCAGCAGAACCTGCAGCTGCATCTGGCTCAGAGCTCAGCCCTGCAAGGCTACTCTTGGACAGGGTGAGAAGCAAACCTGTCCCATTTCTTTGCAGCTGTGGCTGTGGGATCTCACATACCGTGAGAGGGCCAGGGCTAAGGGCCCTCGCTGCTCCCTTCTTTGGTTCCACTAGAAAACAATAGTGCTTGATGTCTCATCAAGACCCCCTCAGAAGTGTTATATTGATGAGGGGAAAGGCTATGGATGCCTCCCTACAGTAGGTGTAGAGTCTCTATATCTTGATCTTACCTTTCCTGTGAACCTAAAACTTCTCTAAATAATAAAGTCTACTGAAAATAACAATACAGAAAAGTTTCCTTTATTAAAAAATAGTATCATTGGGTTTTGAATTTACTTTTAACGTGTATTTTATCATCCTTTTCCCAATTTATTACTTCTTTATTCTAGATTTATTCTGGTATAGGCTTTCTGCTGCTTTTTACAGTAAAATCCACTTAATATTCAAGAAGACATAATTTTTTTTTTTGGTCATCTCTTGTCTTAGAAAATTCAGTAGATCGTTTAAAATGAGTATTTACTTGCAATAAACCTCAGGCATACTGTATGCTTTCATTTGTAATGTTCATTTTATTAACAGATGGTTAATATTTTCTCCTTTTCGTCTTGGGAGAAGATAATAGTTCCATTTTTTTTTTTTTTTACCTCCAGACATGAATCACATTGTGAATTTTCATTATACACTACAGACATAATTTGCATTGTCTCTTTAGTTCTCCTCATTGCGTACTTAGGTGAATTTCAGTTTTGTTTTGTTTTGTTTTGTTTATTTTAATCAGATGAAGATATTGAGTGAACATGTTTTTATCCACTGCAGGGCCAATACCTCTCTATTCATCACAAATATTAGTGTTCCAGAGACCTCGGTCATCCATCTGTCCCCTTATCTTTTCAATTCTGATGTCATCCGGACTGATCTCCTCTACCCAATTTGTTTCAACACTTTCTCTGAGCTGACAAAATGCACACCTGTATTTCTAATCAGTTCTTTTGTTTTTCTGAAGTTCTGAAACCACACCTAAACGCCTAAATATATTTCAGTTGGGATGTCTTACAAACACAATTTCAGCATGCCAAAAATTAACATCATTTTTCATCTATGAACTTTTTTCATTTTTGAGGTCTTGTTTGAAGTCAATTAATATTTGTGTCTTTGCCCTCCTTCTAGGTGTGAACTGACTGAACAAAAGTGCCACTTCTTACTGAAACTACCAGGAATTCCTGACTTTGCCTTGGATCTTTTGACGACCCTCCCCATTTTCAAAACTCCAGAAACTGATGTGTCTAAGTCATAACTTCTCAGTAGTTAACATGCTTTCCTAAAAGGATATTAAATTATTTTGAATGTAGTTTGACTTTCCTGGATTCACTCGAGAAGTTTTGCCCTTCACTGTAATCAGTCTCTAAACTTTATGCAATTAGATCTTTGCCAACTGCTCCTACTATATGAAATGCATTAATGCTCTCCTAGTAACATTTTCTCTATTAAGTTGCATGCTTACTTTCTGGCATTACTTCACATTCACCCAATGTTAAAGTCTTCCTTCTCTTGGATATATTTTCTAACTCTTTCTCTCCTATGTCCTGTGTCATATGAAACAGAGGAAATAGTACTAGGAGAACACTAGTTTATTTCATATCATAAGAGCACTTGGTGAAAATATAGTTGTGTAGGGTTTAATATTGATGCCAATTATAATCGTAACTGGTATGTATTTTTTTTCTGCCACTACCTGGAAGGTGGATGATACGTTTTTAATTCCTGGATTCTTAGCATTTAGCCCAAAGTGTTGAGACATATTAGATTTCTAGTAAGTGAGTCTAATAACAAAATACACACATTTGTAATATGTTAATAATACAATAGATACTATTTTCAAACAACTAGTAACTTATTTTACATTGTTCTTTAAATTTTAAGTAAGCTAAACATGGGAAGCATGTAGATTGCAGAATTTGTAGTAAATCTTGCAGATGGCGGTGCATCTCTACCTATAAAAACTCACCTCCCCGAAATAAACAAATTATGTCTAATGACTAGAATGTGTGTTTTGGCTGAAAAATTATGATGAGCAAATCATAGTATATTGTGATAACTAAAAGTATAAAGCTAGATACATGGTTCTATATTTAACTTGTTTTAATAAAATATAACTATTTCATCAATAGGAGATCAGACTTTTCTCATTACAGAAGAAGATAAAACCTTTGAGACTGAAGCTTGCAACTCCTACGCATGACATAAAAGTCTTCAGTAAGCATCTGGCTATGATTTGATTCAATAAACTTGATGTGGCTAGCAAATAAACAAATAAACCAGATACTTGAAATAAGGTTACAACAGCTGGAATTGCATTAATCAAAGTTATGATGATGACTGAATCCAAATATTACTTTTCTGGTCCTTAAAATGGAGAAGACACTAGATTGATTGTCTTTGATACAGGGAAGCTTGGAAACATAACAAAAATTATATCCAGAGAGCAGGATATGAGAATTTGGAGTAGGCACACTGAGTGACAGAGATCAATACAAAATGTTTTTTGTTTGTTTGTTTGTTTGTTTGTTTAATCCAATCACTTGTTGATTAGCTCTCAATCCAGCTGAGGCAGATGTGAAATTTAAGGAAAAACTGGAGACATCGTGTATTTTTACACAATACCTATCACCCACAACACCATGCCAGATGTTCACATTTAAGACGATATTAGTGTTTTAATGTTTATTGACTATATATGTATTCAACACATTAAAAATACTTGAGCTATATTTTATTTTAATGTTTTTAGGAATACATTTTAAAAACATATACTTCAGATTTTTTTCCTTGAGTTTAAAATAGTTTTAGCATATTATACTTGTCCCTAGCAGTTTTAAAAATTATTATTCAAAGTTTATCCAGAAAATCTGCATTGTTGTCTTCTGTCTTTCACCATCTCAAATTTGGTGATGTCAAAGGAGCATCAGGGCAACTAATATGGGAGCCTAATTTAAGAGAAAAAAAAAATTAGGAAGAAAGAAGCCGAGAGAAAGAGTCAGATTCCATTATGTGACTTCGTGATTCATTCCTTCAAGAGCAAAAGGAGGTGAGACCAGGGTAAGGAATAAAGGGAGATATTATAGTCATTTATATATATATATATTTATATTAAAATATATATAAAATATATATATATATTTTATATTGTGTTTGTATTCCATCACTATTGACGGGCAGAAAGGCGGCAGCAATAGTATCTAAAAGATAGAATGGTCACTTCAAGCCAACTTGCAGAGCTTGACATGCATGGGAGCAGGTAAGAGGGGCAGGCCCACTGATCAGTTCACATGCATTTTTCTCCTTACCTTTAGTATATTTCAGTTCAAAAGAACTTTTGAAAAGAGCAGTCCCTCTAGCAGAGGGCAGGGAGAGTTTATTCTGGTATTCACAGATTCGAGAAAAAAAGCAGGAAGTGGCTGAGACAGACTTTAACATCAGAGCATCTGAACCTAGGCTAAGATCCAGGGAAACATTCTCTAAATTTTCAGTCGATGCACTAATTAGAACCTGAACTCCATTCCTTACATAGAACCAACAAGAGAGCATCTAGCCCCCAGAGGATTAGGGATTTAATGGTTAAAGATACCAAGCTACCATATGATTTCACTCATACGTGGGATTTAAAAAACAAAACAAATGAGCATGGGGGGGGGGGGAAGAGAGAGAGAGGCAAACCAAGAAGCTGAACCTTAAGGAGAGAACAAACTGAGGGTTACGAGAGGGGAGGGATTTGGAGGATGGTTGAAATAGTTGATGGGGATTAAGGAGGGTACTTGTGATGAGCAAACTGGGTTGTATGGAAGTATCCAATCACTAAATTGTATGCCTGACATTAATATTACAAAGTAGGTTAACTAACTGGAATTTAAATGAAAACTTAAAAAAGAAAAGATACCAATAAATTCAGTTGACCTAAATGAAACACAACAAACTAAACGACCTATAACAAACAAAGCAGCTTCATACACCTGAGATAAGTAAGAATTCAAAATAAATCTTTATGTATTCTGAAAGAGTTTAATTACATAAGTTAGAGAACAGAATCAGAAATCCAAAAGATGAAGCAAAGAAAGTACTGGGTGAGAAAAGATAATGGTGAAATCTACAGAGAGGATGAGTGTGGGAGGTCAAATAATAGGTCAAACAATTATTTTAGGATAAGAAGGGAAAAGAAATGCAATGTTCCTAAGAAAGCTTAAGGGACAGGGTATTTAGATTTAATATCCATATAATAAAAGGTCAAATGATATTGCAAAATATTAATGGCAGAGAGGAAATAATTGAAGAATCGACCAGGAATTGCCCATACTTAGAAAATATATTAGCCCTCACAATGAAAGAGCTAATGCATTTCTACTTAGTAATAATAAAAACATCACTGAGTCATACCACAGTGAAAAGTAATAATAATAAAAAAAAGAAAAAAAATAGGAGAAAAATCATTAAGCTTCTGAACAAAATTCAGGTCATCCAAAGTAAACAGAATCAGATTGCAATACGATAAATCCACAGCAATAATGGATATGTCAATGGATTATACTTTCCGAAGTAATGAAGGAAAGTAACTTCAGTTTTATAACAAGCTAAATAACTATTTAAATATGAAAATAATATAAAAAATATTCTTAGTCACACAAAATTCTCTTTAAAAAAAAAGTAAAAGCTTGGAAAAAAATTAGTCCTAAAGGAAATGCATTTACAAGGATGTAGTTATGAGGTAAGTAGATAAGTCAGTACTTTTTTGTTAGTAAAAGTAAATTAAAATAAAAAGAATGTTTATAAACTCCACACATACACACATACTGACAAATTAAGACATTTAAATAGTGACTCTTCAAAACCTAGTCTCACCTCTCCCTTTAAAAGAACCCTGTGGGTGTGTGGCTGGTTCAATCGGTTAAGTGTCTGACTTTGGCTCAGGTCATGATCTCACAGTTCATGGGTTCCAGCCCTGTGCCCAGATCTGTGCTGACAGCTCAGAGCCTGGAACCTGTCTTCAGATTGTGTCCCCCTCTTTCTCTGACCCTCCCCTGCTCTCTTGTGTGTGCGTTCTCTCTCTCTCTCTCAAAAATAAATAAAACATAAAAAAAAATTTTAAAAAATTATAAAAGAACCCTGGTATAGAATACAGATAACTAAAAAATACTTATCTATCTAAACTCAGCCATCTAGGGGTAGACTGGAAACCATGCACCCACAAGGACAGCATAGTTGAAATATGGAAAGCATCTTGCCTGATATTATCACCAAACTACTCTGTCTTATTTACTTCAGTTTTACTACTCTGTTTAAGCGACCATACTGGATTTTTTTTTTCATTTTCAGCTAACTTTATTTCACAGAAACACGCAAATATCAGTGTATCTAGTGAAGAAAATAAGAAAGAAAAACAATATTTCAAAATAAACAGAAAATATGAAACAAAGTAACAGACATACACCCTAATTACAATACTGAACACAATAATAAATGTGTTAAATTGACACGCATACATACACACACACAGAAAGAGAAAAAGTCACAGGATCTGTAATTGACAAATACAATAAAAGCAAAAAAAATTCTTAAAACCTACCAACATGAGCCAACAATTTATTTAATGCTCACATGTGGAAACACAGAATGGTGAAATATTTAGAGAACTGGAGAAAGATACAGCTGATGAAGATGACCGGAAGGAAATGAGAACAATTTTATTATCAAAAAATAAGATTTAAAGCAAGTTATCTTAATTTACAAAGACAGATACTTATAAATATATTCAAATATCATTCAATGTTTAATTTGTTTGTGCTTTGAAAACTTGAGGATATAGAGGTAAAAGTTTTAAAAAAGGGACGCCTGGGCCTGGGTGACTAAGTTGGTTGAGCATTCACTTCTTGATTTTGGTTTAGGTCATGATCTCAGGGTCAAGGATTCAGCCCTGCATTGGGCTCTGCACCGGCCATGGAGCCTGCGTAAGATTCTCTCTCTCTCTCTCTCTCTCTCTCTCTCTCTCTCTCTCCCCTTCTGCCCCTCTCCCTGGCTTGCTGTCTCTTTCTCTCTCTTAAAAAAAAAAAAAAGTAATCATTGCCATTAAATTTTATGGCATTCTGGGGCACCTGGGTGGCTCAGTCAGTTGAGCATCCCGCTTCAGCTCAGGTCATGATCTCATTGTTTGTGAGTTCGAGCCCCACATCGGGCTCTGTGCTGACAGCTCAGAGCCCGCAATCTACTTCGGATTCTGTAACTCCCTCTCTCTCTGCCCCTTCCCCACTCCTACTCTGTGTGTCTCTGTCTCTCAAAAATAAATAAACTAAAAAAAAAAAAAACCCTAAAAATTGTATGGCATTCTTACATATGTAATTAACATATGGGATAGAAACTTGTACACTAGTCTTGTCCCAAGTTTTGTCCCAAGGACTTTGCTCCTGTAATTGTCCCTTCTCTGTTCCTCCTTCTCATTTCTTTCTTATTTAGTAACTATCAAAGTAACACCACAAAGGATCGGTGCACACAGTGAGTGATGAGATCCCACTCAGAATCAATCCCCGCCTCTGTCTAGTGTAAATTTCAGAACTGAAGAGGCTGGAATGCTAAACAGTTTAGTTGCAAAGCCCCCTTGTGATGAAGGTTTCAGATGTCAGATAGGTTGTGCCAACCAGCTGCATCGTGTGAGATTGGGAAGCAGCACTGGGAAAAGAGTATGTCTTCTTGCATTTTTAGCTATTGCTTTCAGGCAAGCAGAGTCACTGAAAAATTGGAAGCTTTGACAGAAGACTGCCCTATGTCATAATCTTAGTGAGTTTATAGATAGAGGCAAATGGGAGAGTAGCCACAGTTGGCAGGATCCAGCTTTCCGAGTCTGGAGACTAGCTTTGTTGCTGTCAAACAGTGATTGATAAAGCGGCGATTGCTTTCTAACCATTAAATACCACCTGTCTTGAAGCCAGTAGTTCCAGCAAAGAATTTGTGGGTTCCCTGTATCAACCAGGGAACTATCCGGAAAGAATGTCCACCTATATTTCAAATAAGCAACCTTCAATGGATTACTAACAGAGGTGTGGGCATAGGTAAAAGATCGCTGAAGGGATGTTGAGGCACCCAGCAGGAGGCGACAAGGTGAATATAAAATGTTACTGGAGCCCAGAGACAGTTCAAACTGGAGGAAAACTCCTGGCAAGAGCTGACATCTTGGGGGGACACAGTTTCTGCTAGCAGTCCATACTATTGTGTTAGTATCCAACTTGTTGTATTAAATCTGTTCAGTCTTGAAGAGTTGTGTGCTATTTTCCTGTAGCAAAATCCTAAACCCTGCAAAATAAAGTTGTCCTGACTCCATATCCTTACCGTGTCATTACGGTGCAATTATTTATTGAAACTGAAAAGAAATTTACCCACAACCATCTCCATTTCTTTATTGGACTCTCACTTCATAGAGGCTTTTATCCCCACCTCTTTGGACCAAGGTTTTGTCAGGGTCATTAGTGGCTTTCATTTTGCCAGATATGTGGATCGAGTTTCATTTCTCATCTCCCTTGATACTTGGTTTCTTCAATTGCCACAACACTCTGCCATTGATTCCTCCATCACTCATGACTTCAAAGATTCCATTACTCATTTTCATTATTCCAAATATTAAATATTTGAGATATTCCCAGTTTCAGTTCTCAGACCTCTTCTCTTCCTTATCTTTCCTCACTCTTCAGCTGATTTCATTTGGTGTCATGATTTTAAACACAATCTTCACTCTGATGACTCAGAAATCTATTTCTTCAAGCCTTCTTTTATATTTGGGCCTCACATAGAAAGTTCTCTTCATCATGAACATTATTACATCTAATATTTATTTCAGCTGTAACTGACCTGATGCAGATTGATCTTTCACAGTCTTACTAAGTAGAATTTCTACCTCTTAGCATTCAGGCAAAAATATTTGGAGTCATCCCCGATCTCTTTCATACTTAGGAGAAAATCTGTTAAGAAATGCTGCTGGATCTATGTTTAAATACATCCAGACAGAAGCTCTTAATATCTCACTAAGTATACTGCTAGCACTTTGACCCAACTCATCATAATAACTTTGCTTGGGTTAGCAAGATAGTTTCTTATATTGTCTCCTCATATTTTAGAAATGTTCTCCTTACTGTATTTTCCACACAGAATTCAGAATGATCCTTTACAGTTGTAGGTTGGTCATGCCATTCCTCCACAGCGAATATTCTAAATGGCTTATATCTCACTCAGAAGAGCTTCCCAAGTCATGGCACAGGCTAAAAGCCCTACATAATACGGCCAACTGTTTTCTCTCATTTGTCTCTCCCATATCTCCCCCAGCCACAAGGGCCTCTTCCTCAAACACAAAACTTGGATCTATTTCAGGGACTTAGTGCTTGCTATTTTCTTTGCTGGGATATTCTCCTTCTAGAAATCTGATTTGCTTCCCCCCATTTTCCTCCATATCCTGTATAAAATAACATTTGCCTTTGATCTCCACTCCTTAAACTGCCTGTATGACCACTTTGTATATGTGTATTGTTTTATTGTATGCTTGTGTGTGTACATATATTTCTTTGCTGTATCTTTCTTCCAATACTAGAATGTGAACTACCCGAGAGTAAGACATTTTGTCTAATTTAGTGCTCATAGTAGGGAGACTTCTAAGATGGCTCCCATTGAGTCCCATCTTTTTGTTTTCTTGTCCTTGTGCAATTTTCTTTCCTTAAGTGTAAATTGGACCTGGTGACTTGTTTTTAATGAATAGAATATGATCAAAGTGATTAGATGTTACTTCTGATTAGGTTACAAACCACTGTGACTTTCATATTTCTGGTCTCTCTCTTTCTCTCTCTCTCTCTCTTTCTCTCACTCTCTCTCAGATCTTTAGATCCTTGTTCTTCTCCACACCATTGTTCTGTTGAAGGAAGCTGGAGAGGCCCATGGGGAGAGAAACTGAGAATAGACTATGGATAATGACCAGAAAAGGACTGAGGGCTTTAGTCCAACAACCACTGAGGGACAGAATCCTGAATCGCATTAGGGAGTTTGAACTGGATCCTTCTTCAGTCATGTCCACAGAGGAGACCAAAGCCCTATTATTTCAATTTTAGCTTATAAGAGACACTGAAGCAGAGGGCCCAGCTGAGTCATCCTGGGATTCTGGACTGTCAGAAAGTGTGAGATATTAAATATTCTTTTGATTCAGTTGAGGAGTAATTGTCATACAGAAGATAAATAATAGAGTGTTTTATTCCCTCCATAAAGGAAGCACTCAACAAATATTAAGATAGCTGCATGCAACTGTCATTTTTTGGAGATCAGAAATGGTCAACTGTCAATAGTTTTGGCTTAATATATATTTGTTGAATGGAGTAATGAAGAGCTTGCACAAATATAAACAGAGACTAAAAACAATGAAATTGCATAAAGCACTTAATTAATTCAAAGCAGATAAGAGGGAACCAGTATAATTTAGTGGAAAAAAATATATAAGGTCAGGAAGCCCTTTTGAATTGTTACTTTGACACTTTCTGACAATGAGATATTTGGTAAACTATTCTCAACTAACTTTGTAAATAGAGAGTACCAACTATTTTGGAGGATTGTTGTAAAGATAAAGTGATAAAAACTAGGGAAAATAATATGCTTATTGCCTAACAGTGATTTTTAATAAGTGTTTATTCCCTTCCTAAGCATAGTGTTTATTTTACTAAGTATAGATTTGGAGGATGGGGGTCCTATATTTTGAGAAAGCTGAATAATAAAGAAACCAGCCAAATATTTGACATAAGTAGCTTTGAGGCCGAAGTGATCTTGCTTTTAAAAATACAATCTAGTTTTAACATTAATCATTTATAATTTTACTTGAAATATTTTTGTGGAGTCAAGATAACACTGTTAAGAGCCATTTAATCAATCAGATTTAAGGTAAATATTCCCAGATAGTATCATACTTCAAGAAGAAAATGATAATCATACTTTTGAATCAAAGTCATATATTTAGGTTCAGAACTAGAACTTTCAGTAACAGCTTCTATAAAATATTCAAAAGCAAGGAAATATTTGTCTTGAACGTCAAGGAAGAGGCACACATTTCAGAAGTAAATCTTGGTGATTTATGTCTAATGCTTTTTTTTCTATTTTTTTAAATTCAGATACATTACTAAGTTGAAACTTTTACAAATAATGAATGAAAGTGATGGAAGAAAAAGGAAAATCTCTTTGTATTTTAGAAAGCTGTGAGAGATATTTTCAGTTATTGTATTGTATTACATTATTATATTCAGATATTACAGTGATTCAAGTAGAAAAAAATAATAATTCGAGGAATACTTTAATATGTTTGGAAACTTTGGAAATAGGCCTACACAGTAAATATATAATGTTTGATTTGAGGAAGAACTATTAACATTAACTAACTGCCAATGGTCTCAACTTATATTCACAACTTTTTATTTAAACAGTTTGTTTTCCATTAAGAATATTTGTATAGTATCCTTTTCATTTTAAAATTATTTGAAATTCCAAAGTATTTTATTCAATTTGGATGGTTCCAGATATGTATTTTTCAGCAAATATCTAGTTATTTAAAATATAAAGAATTGGGGATCCTGGGTGGCTCATCCGTTTGAGCATCTGACTCTTGATTTTGACTAGGTCATGATCCCAAGGTTGTGGGATTGAGCCCCACATCAGGCTCCATATTCAGTGTGGAGCCTGCTTGGGACTCTCTCTCTCTCTCTCTCTCTCTCTCTCTCTCTCTCTTTCTCTCCCTCTGCCCTCTCCCTTGCTTGCATACTCTCTCATTCTCTAAAATAAAATAAATACTAAAATAAAATAAAATAAAATAAATAGAATTATGATTTCACATAGATAAAGTGTTATTATGAAATTAAAATGCATATTGTGAATTGTGATCTAAATATCTTAGTATAGTATTGACACAGTTATGATATCAAAAATGGAAACAAAATGTGAATAAATTTGTATATGGGAGAATCATCTTAGAATGCTAGAAAATATCATCCGTATAGACTTTAACACTTTGGCATTTCTTGCTTTATTTAATTATATGAAACTTAAACCTGTTGATAAAATTTGTATTTTTATTTATGAAATGTGAAGTTGATTGCTGGTGATAAAATATAATTCCACTGCATCTTTTCTTGCTTTTTACCTTAGAATTTAGTAAAATTAAATAACCATATTTATTTCAATAATTTTATATAGTGCTCTTTAAATTATGAACATAATACATATTTATTAATTAAAAATATGGAAAAATAGAAAGAGGTTGAAATTCATAATATTCCCAACATTTAAA
This sequence comes from Prionailurus viverrinus, assembly GCF_022837055.1. Classification (NCBI taxonomy): domain Eukaryota; kingdom Metazoa; phylum Chordata; class Mammalia; order Carnivora; family Felidae; genus Prionailurus; species Prionailurus viverrinus. The sequence goes on along the minus strand of NC_062561.1, from coordinate 223,865,984 downwards.
TAGAGTTGTGGCTGAATATTCTGGGACTATTAAAGGATACACTTTACCTACAGTTTTGATAGCAACAATAAGTTTTTGGAGTTGAGAATTATGGGCTTAGAAATCAAAGTGGACTCCAAAGTAAACAATGAGCTGTATGGCAGAGGAGCAAAATACCAAATATATAAAAATATGAATATATTGTATAAAAATATATGCATATATACCCATATGTGTGTTTATATGTATATTTATGTGTGTGTGCTTACACATGTATACACATGTATATACATGTACTTGTATGTGCAGATACATAGGACTTGACTCTTTCACTAGGGCTTGTCTGTAGACTTGAGATATTAGGTATCATGGGATCCATTTATATTTGCACAACCAAAATTACAGAAGAGATCATTTCTCATGGGATGAACACCAGACAAATGAGAATTGGTGACCAGCAAATGACTTCTTCCCATTTTCTTCCCCTGAAAGACCATCATGGCAAGCAAGTGTTCATAAAACCTATTGTAAGATTTTGTTGTTGTTGTTGTTGTTTTAATTTTTTTATGTTTTTATTTTTGAGACAGAGAGAGACAGAGCATAAGTAGGGGAGGGGCAGAGAGAGAGGGAGACACAGAATCTGAAGCAGGCTCCAGGCTCTGAGCTGTAAGCACAGAGCCTGATGCGGGGCTTGAACTCACAAGCCTGAGCCAAGGTTGGACGCCAAACCGACTGAGTCACCCAGGCGCCCCCTATTGTAAGATGGCTTTACAAAACTGTTACAAAATCCTAGAAAGCTCAATAACGCACCATGTATTCCCTGTCTCACCTCTCTTTGTTAAATTGTTTTTTTTTTCTTTTACTCCATTCCCTGGAATTATGGTTCCTAATAGAATGGTAGAATATATACAAACTTTTCCGTGTATATCTACTTGTTAGGGAAACATAGACGAAGATTGGTTCCAGAAGTGTTCCTAAACTCAGACTCCCAGAATGGCGTTATTTTACATTTATTTATTTTTGATAGAGAGAGACAGAGCACAAGTGGAGAGGGGGGGAGGGACAGAGAGAGAGGGAGACACAGAATCCCAAGCAGGCTCCAGGCTCCAAGCTGTCAGCGCAAAGCCCAAGGAGGGCTCAAAACCACAAACCCCAAGACCATGAACTGAACCAAAGTCCGAAGCTCAACCGACTGCGCCACCCAGGTGCACCACAGAATGGCATTTATAAAGTAGCTTACTTAGTTTCCTGATGGCAATAATCTGATTTTAGTTAACCCCTGGCTTGCAGTGGCATCATGATCATTAGCATTCTCAACTATTATTAGTTGAGATCGGGTATATCTGGCAAGTTGTATGTTGATACACACAGGAATTGTGGGGCTTCAAGATTATGGAGTCAATGATAATTACAAGTATATTATAAGAAACCTTGCCAAAACCAGTCTCACAAAGATTTTTTTTAATATTTTCTCCCTAGGGTTTTTACAGTTTTAGCTCTTATATTCAGAACTCTGATCGATTTTGTGTTTTTTTGTTTGTTTGTTTTATGATGGGATTACGGCCTGAAATTCATTGTTTCCCCATCTAGTTGCTATAGCAAACACCCATTTAAATATCTTCCATATTGAGCAAACTGCCTATCAGCAAATATGCAATATTTGGTGACAGATATAAGCAAAGTAGTTGAGTCTATTAAGATCTATTAACTTCACAATTCAGGAAAAAAAATAGAAAAAGTAGGTAGATTCAGAAAAAAATTAGAAAACCTAGGTACAAAAGAAAATAAGAACATTAAAAAAAAGTGCCAAGTGTATATTAGTGAATTTTGTTACAGTACCAGCATTTGCTAAAGCTCCCTGGTGTTACGAGAAATATCTTTATGGCCTTCTCATTGCATACCAGGGTTGTGGGTTGGCTCACAATGCCACATTTATTTTATCTATCTTAACGTTCTAAGATGTAAGTTCAAGTGCACCCTTATTTGAGGTGTGTCTTTCTTTTGGTAGAGAAAATGAGCATGAAATCTGGCAAACATATGCAATGGCTGAAACCGTTGTTGTTCAGAATTGTCACATGCCATTCTTGCTTAAAGTTAATTGGTTAAAGTAAGTTAATGTCTAAGTTCCTCCCCCAGAGGAAAAACCCTTCTATGGCAACAGCAATATATAAGAAAATAGAATCCTGCTTCACAAAAGAAGGAGCAGAATAATTGGGTAAAATATTGAGAGAAAAAAATAAAAACAAAGAAGAGGGGCAACTGGGTGGCTCGGTAGGTTAAGCATCCAGCTCTTGATTTTGGCTCAGGTCATGATCTCATAGTTGATGAGTTGGAGCCCCACGTTGGGCTCTATGCTGAGGGCATGGAGCCTGCTTGAGGTCTTCCCTTCTCCTTTCTCTCTCTGCCCTTTCTCCCTCTTTCTCTCAAAATAAGTAAATAGAAATTTAAAAGAAAAACAAAGAATGCATTTAAGTTTGTACTTTTAAAAGAATAGATACAGTTACTTTTATGTATGTGTGGTATTCTCATCTACTTAATATCTCTACTTAATATCTTCTTTCAGCAAATTTCAAGTATGCAATATAGTATTATTAACTATAGTTATCATGCTGTGCTTAGATCCCCAGAAATTACTCATCTGGTAACTGAAGGTCTGTACCCTTTGTCAATATGTCAATAAAAGCTGGGAAAACAAAACAAAACAAAACAAAACAAAAAAAACGTATACTTCTAGAGTTTGACGATAATACTACTTTTTCTTTTATAAACTCTATTTATTTAATTCAAAAGATATTTATATCATCCGCCTGTCTCCACTCTCCCCACAAAAAAGTGTTCATTAGGGCCTGAAAAATTGTCTAAATTCTCTTACCTGGATTATGTTGAGAAGTGTGTTGATTGAATGCTTACAGAATGTAGATGGTTCGAACGTAGATGGTAGAAGCAAATTTTTAACTAACGTAAAATGACTGGCACATAAAAGTGAAATGAAAACAATGTTATTTAACTTTTGTTTTATCTCCTAAGGTTAGGAACGGAAGGATTCCACAGCTTTCCCATGGAGACAGCTGACAACTGTCATCCCCAAGTATTGAAATTTGTAGCTAATATTTTATGTCCTTTTTCTTTCAAGATTCTGTCATGGGAGATAAGTAGAGTTATCTGCTTTCATTGTGCAAAATATAAACATGACAGTGGGGTATCTAATAGTAAATTGTTTCAGTTACTGAAAATTTGAACAAAGTACGTAGAGAAACGATAACCACATGGACTGTTAGTGCACATCTTTGTTGATCTAATATTCCAATAGAGCTACATGCGGTATCTATATAGAAATTCATTAGTATGGCCAATGATTAAATTCAGGTCAGAGATCATGTGATTAAGATTAATTCTTAATAGGAGTGCTTGTAGTTTTTTTAATTTTATATACAAAATTTTCTTCATAGTAAACATTGTTTTCTCAACAATTATATTAAGCGCAGCAGAAAATACAGAATTAAAGTATCACTTTATAAATAACCAAATTTCAAGCTCCAAAACTAAAGTTTGGTGACATTGCTGAAGATTTCACTATTTTCCCTTAAACTCTATTTATTAATTCTATAATGTGCTCATAATTTTATGGAAAGACTTGGAAATGATATATTTTTTATGTTTTAAGTAAAACTTCTGAAGCGTATTTGTCAGTGTTTCAACAATAGGATGGCTGTGAAAGACTCTCCTCAGATGTCTGACTGTGGGTCCATGCTTCTGATAACATCACCACGTTCATGTCAAGGACATCCATCCCAGACTGCTTGCAACCAATGACAGAAGATGGTAGATACAGGAAAGCCAAAACACTCCTGACTCTAAAGTCATTGCTCGATATTTGCATAGGCTTGCCCAAAGCTTCCTCAGATTTAAATGGCAGTCTGAGACATTTCCTGTTCAACTCTCCTTATTTCTCTGTCTCATTTTTCAGGTTTAATCCCTGCATACAAGTCTGAGGCTTTTCCTTGCCTATTCCTGCTTCAGCTCTTCTACCTTTTACAGGTATATCCCCAAAAACAAACAAACAAACAAACAAACAAACAAAACCGTCACATCCAATTCCCACTGAGAGAACTGAACTTATTCAGGTAGCAGCAATGGTTCCAGAAAAGAAGGTAGCAGATGGTGTTTGGAGACTGATATACTTACTGCCAGTCAAGAAAAGGAGATGCCATCTTCAGTGGTGGGTGAGATATGGATTGTTGCTAGCACAAGACAGGGTCCTAATTGCTCATTATTTTACTATGGTGACCAGGAAAAAAATGGTCTAGTGCAGGGGACTGCCTTTGCATTTGCAATAATTGAGGCTTTTGAAAGATTTGAGGGGAATCAGTGCCTTCAAGGAATGAGGCATTAACTGATTCTTGATGAGCTGTATTGATGCCCTGCAGAGAAATGATAATAAGCTAAGGTAATTTGGGGGGACCCTGAAATACGCGATGAAGACATTTAGATACATTATCTAAATAGATGCTTTTGAAGAAATTGTCTCCGCTGGATCCTCTGAATCCTCAGAGTTCATCGAGGGAAGGCACCACTTTTCTCTAGTGAAAGCTAGCACTTTATCCATGCTAGAACACACCATAGTGTCCTCTCCCACAAGGACAACAGGCTACAACCTTCCCTCAAGAATTCCATTTCTTCTCCCTCGGGTCATAGGCTGATAACTAATATTAAATCGAAACATGGTTCAACTGGAATATGTTGAGCCTAATAAAGAAGCAAATATAAACTAAAGAGGCTGTAAAATTAACTTACAAGTACTGTCAGGAGTCAGGGAGTAACCTCCGGAGTGCCTTTTGGGAGTACTTGATGATTGGCCAGAATATAAGAGTGGATAAGGAAAAATTCTTCTGAGGACATAGGGATTTCACACTTAGACAAGGATACCAAGCATCCCAGGGAATAGAGCAAGCTCACTGCCCCAGAAGAATGAAGAAATTAATGTCCCATTAATTAATGTGTTGAGCAACACAGACATAGCTGAGTTGCCAAGACAGGATAAAGAAGCTTCAGGAAGAGAGAGTGCTGAGTAGCATGGGAGGACCCGCAGTACCCACCAAGGCTATCAAAAATGCATTGATGAGACACCAGCAACGCAAAAAGTTAAGTAGTGGCTCTGCTTTATAAGGCTCGTCGGTGATAGCAAAGGAGGTAGCAAAGCTGGCATAGCTAATATCTATGGATATGATAGAGGGGACTAAAAATAAGAGGAATGAGCACTAATGTCAGAAAAACAGCCATGGTTCATGGCTTAAAGGTAGCAGTAGAGGTAATTAATTGAGTGTGCTATTCCTACAGGCAAAAGTGGACAGGCAGCCACTAAGGCCCTGTTTAACATCTACAATAAGAAAATGGCAAGAATGGAGGGACAGGACAATGAAGGCGGTCACTCCAGTAAAGAGCCATGATCCCTTGCTCAGTTCCCCAAAACTGTGCCAATTTTCAGATCTGTAGCCCATTTACCGGTGAGATAGCCAGATCGCTAGGAGGAAGGTTTATTCAGACATCATAGTCAGTGCATATTGAAATAATTTCTCCAGTTCTTCCCAAGGGAACTATGGACATTTACTTAAGTGACAGCAAATTGAGGAGAGAGCTGCGGTTTGATTCTCAAGCCTGTCTGCTGGTCGAACTCTCTCGCCATTCAGGGAGAACATTTGTTTCCGATGAAGGCC